>NC_048302.1:54912337-54958540 GCF_013100865.1 Trachemys scripta elegans
CAAAAAGAAGAACAGGAGTACTTGTGGCACCTTAGAGACTAACAAGCTTATGCTCTAATAAATTTGTTAGTCTCTAAGGTGCCACAAGTACTCCTGTTCTTCTTTTTGTTGTTCCTGTGACTTTAGGCACCTAAAAGTTAGGCATTAACATGCTCAGTATCCTACCACCTAAGTCCCTTTGTGAATCTAGCCCTTTGACCTTTTCCTCACTGCTAAAAAAAAGTTGTTGGTTTTGGGGTTTTTTTAAAACACCTCTGGGTAACTAAGCTGCAGGAGCTATTCTGAGGTAAAAACACAGTGAGGAAATGGCACTTTGCTTTTAGCGGTGGGGAAAAGCCTGAGAAAATGTCTACTATCAGATCAGAAGGTAACCTGTTCCTATTTGTGTGCCCAAATATAGCAGTGCAAATGTTACATTGAAAGCTTACTCAATCTGTGTAAGAGTGACAGTGGTGGGGAAGTCTGTATAAGGAACCATGGTAGATGCGTGGCGGAGGTCCAGAGTCCAGGGACTGCCCCACAGGGTCTGGAGTTGGCATCGGGCTGCCAGTTGGCCCCGTGGGGTTGGCGTCTGGGCAGTGGGCTGCCACTTGGCTACCCTGCCACCCAGGCCCGTGCACCTGGGTTCAGGGTCAGGGCTGTCGCCCGGCCCCATACTGCAGGGTCCCAGGTCCCTGCTGCCTGCTTCCCACCCAGAACTCTACCCCTGGCTCCACTCTGTGGAGGGGTCTCTGGGCGAGAGTTGCTAGGCATAGGGGCTTGTGGGGGGGTTCAGTGGAGGGGTGCTGTGGTTCTCAACTTGGGGCACACACACATGGGCATATGCAGCCCACAACGATAAATAAGTTGAGAAACACTGCTCTATGGCTGAATCTACAATGGAAAGAGACGAATAACGAAAATCAATACCTTCAGTCAGGGTTTTACGTACAGTAGACCTGAGATTAACTCTATGGAAAGCCTTTCCAAATGACAATAATACCTTGTTTTATTTGTGTGCAAATTTAAAATAGAGATTTCACAATGATAGCAAATTGTGATGAAAGCAACCCTATCCATCACGATTTGCTACTTCCGGGACCAGGAACCGGGGATAGGTGCAAGGCAGCAAATTGTGACAGGTGAACCCCTATCTGTTGCAATTTTCTACCTCTGGACCAGAAGATGGAAGAAGGTAGAGCTAGAAAATTGAAATTGATAGATTACCTGTCATAATTTGACACCTCCAGACAAGACTATGGGGAAGGGCTGGATAGCAAATTGTGACAGGTGTCCCCATCCATCACTACTGGCTACCCCTGAACCCGGAGGTGGGGAAAAGTTAGAGGTAGCCGATTGTGACACGAATACCACTGTCCATCACAATGTACTACTCCTGGCCTACAGGATGGGGAAATCCAGAGGCAGCAAATTGTGACAATGCAGCAAGAGAGAATACCTAGACATCAGTAACTGCTACCAGTAACAAATGTAACATTACACTGGCCATTTGCCCTCTTTGTATCTCACTCCCAAATGCATTGAGTGAGAAGTGTGACTGACTATAAACAGGGATTGGCTTTTTCCTCTGAGCTTCCTTGCAGGGATTCTGTAATATTATGAGAGATTACAGCTGTGATAGATAAAGAGAAAGCCCGTTTTTATCCAGATCACTGCCCCTACCCCACCCTAGAGTCTAGACTTGTACTGTACTTCTCAGTAAAGTACCCAGAGCTTATATTTAACAGTTATATTACCTTTTTTTCTAAATACACAGTAACCAACCTCTGCTGTCCACAGCAGTTTGCCGTTCCCTCCTGTGTCCATGCTGTCCAGAGCCCTGCCTTCCAGGATGGAAGTGGAAGATGATCTTTGGTCTCTGTAGCGAGCGAAGACTCACTAGTGCAGCACCTCCTGCTGGTCATCCTGGGAATTAGCTCTTTTCCTGTTCCGGAGCGCCCTTTGCCAGCTGTCGTCTCACCTGCCTCAGGCCCCATGTCCCTCCCAGACCCCAGTGCCCTTTTCCTCAAGGTTATGCCCCAGCAGTACCCCCACACTCTGGGTCTTCCCTCCAGGGGAATCCCCAACCCTCTAAACCCACCTTGCCTCAGTGACTACTACCAGTCGTCATCTAGCCCCCTTTCACTGAGGCAAACTGCAGTCTGTAATGGCCACTCATCATTCGTAGGGGGTTAGGACCTGCTGCCTTTGCCTATCCTCAAGCTGCCCCTCTGCAACCCCAGTACCTTTTCATAGGCCTTCACCAAAGGCCTGCAGCCTGGGGGTTTACCAGGCTGGAGCTCCCCAGCACTACTCTGCTTCAGGTACTTTGCACCCAACCAGCTAGCACGTCTTCCTCTAGGGCTGGAGAGAGACTCCCCTGTCTCCTGGCCCCACAGCCCTTTCATCCAGGTCAGCTGTGGCCTGATTAAGCCAGCCACATCTGTGGCTGCTTCCCCAATCTGCCTAGATTGGCTGCTTTTAACCCCTGTTCTGCAGGAGTGGGGCAGCTGCCCCAGTAGAGTCTCCCAGCGACACTCCACTTTCTTATACAACAGCTGCTCCAAACACAACTTTGGTCAGCGATGACTGGGTGTTTGCTGTGTGAAATGGGAAAGGGGGGGACGACAGAGGAGTAGTAGGATGGTGACAAAGAGGGGGACATGTTTAGGACAAAGGAGGGCTTTTTGACCAGTACGGGGAGCCCTGCCCCTCCAACTAGCCAGCCCTAGGATTTTACCCCGGCCCAGAGGACAGCACATTTTACCAGGCATGCTGCACAAACACAAATATAGGGCCTAATCTTGTAAAAAATCACTTTAAGCCATTTAAATTATGCATGTGGAATCACTGAAGTGAACTGGACTTCTTGCAGGAGTGAAAAACAAATCACATGAAAAATTCTTGGCAGGATCTGTCCATTGATTATCATCACTTGAATCAACTATAGGTACCAATATTGCTAACTGGAACTGTTCAGAAATTGTACGTAAAAGCCCCCCATATCATAACATTTTATTAAAAGTCATGAGATTTAAAAAATACATTGTGGGTTACTTTTATTTATTTTGTGGGTTTTTTTAACCTTTAGGGTCCACTTGGATTACATTTTCAAGCTTTTCTCCTCAACTATGAGGTCCAGTAACTATTTTTATGAAAGCTGAGATTCTTAGATATTCCCATTAATCCAGAAGTTGAGGGTTAAGAAAAACACTAAATATTGTGAGACTTATAATAAAATCATGAGAGTTGGCAACATTGAGGTATTGTAATGTATCAATATAAGCAAACTTATTATGATTCACAATTTTAGTAATGGGTCAAATGCACACTAGAAAGGCCATGAGTATGAACAATGTATTTTAAAAAGTGTCTATTTCATAGTGGTAGATTTAATTTTTAATGCTAATCTCATCCTTTTTTTTTAAGGGCATGTTCAATGAGTTCACTGTAACTATTCAGTTTACATCTTTTCCCACCCATTATAGAGCTCCCCACCCCTGTTCACATCCATTTAAAGTAATCTGTGGTTGTAGCTTGGTGATGTAGAGGAGATCAAAATAGATAATCTGGTAGTCCCTTCTGGCCTTAAACTCTATGTCTCAACTCCTTCCTTTAAAGTCACATATCCCAACTTCCAAATATCATATAATCATAGCTGCACATAGGGCTCTGTAGTGGTGGTGATCAGAATATATAGTGCCAGAAGAAATAGGGTGACCATATCTCCCGTTTTGGCCAGGAAAGTCTCTTTTTTAAGTCCTGTCCCAGTTGTTTGGACTTTTTGGGCAAAAGTGTGCATTTGTCCTGTTTGCTCTTGCCAATTTGATCAGTTGGCAAGAGCAAATGGGACAAATGCCCACTTTTGGCAAAAAAGTAGGGTGCGTAGAATGTGCGGGTGGGCCAATGGCAATGTCAGCCCTGTGCTGGGGGGGGAAGGGGAGAGGCAGCAACACCAGCCGCAGCCTCACGTTGGGGAGAGTGGGGGGTGGGCAGGCAGGACTCCAGTGAGCAGCAACACCAGTCTTGCTTGGGGTGGCGGGGGGGGGGGGGGGGGGGGGGGGGGCGGAGAGGGCCCTCTGGCTAATCCCAGGCAGTGTCCTGTTTTCCCTTTCGGAACTATGGGTACCGTAGCCGGAAATCACTTTTGAGTTACACTACTCAATAGTCCTTAATGGGTCATTTAAGGTATTTGGAGAGTAAAAAATAGGAATGGTGGATTGTTAGCAGAAAACCTCAGGGTCTCTGCCTTTACTTAATAGGGGCCAGATCTTCCCCTTTTTCTGCCTGGCTGCAAAGTACCATGTACCAGCAGAATGTGGTCTGGTTCCACGTTGACAAGGGGTTGGGACAGAGTTTTGGGACTCCTGTGCTCATGCACCTCAGTAAACAGTGGTGGTTGAGAGGCAAGGACAAAAGGGATGACATTTAATTGTTCTAATGAACAGGTAATGTTCATGGAATTGACTTCTCAAAAGTAATGGCCTCCTCTTGCAATGTAAATTTTATTAGGCTTTTCTCAACATTTGTTTTCAAAGCAGGGTACACTGATTTTGAGCCATGTGTTTCATTGACATTATTATTATGATTGTTACTGCTTTCCACCTGAGGATTTCAAGGACTTTACATTCATTAATAAATTAGGTATACATTCCTGGACCTTACCCCTGGGATCTTGAGACTGGCTAGGGGCTAATATAATCCCTGGCATAGCTCAGAGCAGTTTCAGGGCTTCTCTGATTTGTGCCCAGCTGCAACAGCTCCCCCAGGGGTCATTCTGGTAGCTGGGGATTGCCACAGTTTAACTGTACTCCAGCCAAGTCCAATGCTCAAATTATGGAGGGGAGAGGGCAAGGTAGCCACGCCCCCTTACTACTTTAGGGATTATCTCACTTCTCTTACGGTCCCCTTACTTCTCACTACTGTTAAAATTAAAGCAAGCCACTTGACATTCAGAACCCACCTATGCTTTTCTCATATTTGAGCACTGGCAATATCCCTTTCCACAACTACACACTGCATTGTAGGGGGTCTGCAAGAGAGGATAGCATAATGCTGGCTACCCCAAACTTACATCACTGGAGGATTCCCCTAAACAAGGATAATCCTCAACTGACATCTTAAACCAGTTTATGTCTATGTTACACTGCTGTTTGAAACTGAGGTAAGCCACTGCCATGCCATTCACTTCTTTTACACCACTGCAACACATATTCTCTTGGAGGTTGTAGCAATTTAGCTACATCACTATCACTTTCTATAGACTATAAAGATGTGGGTTTGCATAAATGCTATATTTCTGAAAGTATATTATGTCTTTTTTATAGCCTCAGTCCACTAGTTTTAGCTATTTTTTCCCCACTCTTTATTCCAAAGACAAAGAGCAAAGGTACCTATGAAATTCCCTTGCATTAAATTTATTAGTATTTTCTAGGCTGCTGGTATAAATACTTTAATTATCTAAAGTGGTCTGAACCAACTTTTCAGTAAGGTGTGGATCCCAAAGACTTTTGCTGGTATTGCTTGATAGACATGTAACCTTGATTATGTGTCTCTTTAAACCAGGATATGATATAGGATTTTCCTCCCACCCAAGCATCGCAGAGCTCTTCCTGCTGGTTCACGATCAGACAGTGTTTTATATTACTGGACGAAGTACAGGAAGAGACACTAGATCATTTTCTTTGGTGGATAGGAACTGAACTGGGAATATCCAAAAAAGTAGTAAATTACTCAATCTAGTAAACATATACAAGCCATTTTTGTTGGGGTAATTTGCTGGCAGTTTACATTGTTTTGCCTTGATTTGAAGGATTGACTGTTGCTATTATACTACTGCTGAAGTTGTACATCTGATGGAATGTTTCTCATTATAAAATTCCTAATTGTTAATATAATGGAATGTATTTGCACATCACCAGTTGTGGTATATTGATTTCCAACAGAGACACTGTCATATATTAGAATTCTGTATTTTATGTTTTTATCATTTGTTTTTAAACTCAATGCTAACACAAACATTTCAATTATTTTTCCTTGTTAAATTAAAATATTTTGTTTTAATTTAAAACTCCTTGGTGTATGCAACCCAAATATTGCAATATTTCCAGTGTATGATAATCAAAGTGATTATAAACAAATAGGAAAAACAACTATTCTAATTTACTTGCTGCAGCAGAGTGAATGGCAATAAGAAAAAACTGGTGAAAGTAAATTTGATTATGAAATTTTAGTTTCAATCTAAACAGCAGTATGGATTTTTTTAATATAAGATTTTTTTACTAACAGTGTCCCTTTCAGTGTAATATGATTCTATATGTCCAGAAACGGAGCTACTTTTCAATTGAAAATAAAATAATCTGAAAACTAAACAGCAGATTAAAAGATCCGGCAAATTGGACACTGCATCGAGAGTCAGGATATTTGGGTTGTAGTTCCAACTCTGCTCCCTGACTTGCTCTGTGATTTCAGATGAATCAATCACTTAGATCCATTTTTTCAAAGTTTGCTACAGATTCCAAGAGCTGCAACTTTTGGGTGCCCAACTTGAGACAGATTGGCCTGATTTTTCAAAGGTGGTGAGCACTCACAGCTCCAACTGACTTCTGTTAGCTTGGGACTGACTTTCGGAAGAGAAACACTTCTTATTTTGGATACCAAAAAACTAAGGCATGTAAAACATAGAGGCTACTTTTGAAAATTTGGTCTTTAACTACTATAGGCCAGATTTTCAAGAGTTCAGCACCTATATTAGGCACTGTCACAGGGTCCATTCACCACTAGGGTGCCACCTCCTAGCCACATTTGGGGATTATCACCACTCTAGTCCAATGCCCCTTTCTGCTGCTTACTGCACATTCTGCTGCCAATCTCTCTCTCACTCTCTGCAACTCAGGGTGCTAGGTCTTCATGGCCTGGCACTCCTGCCAGCTCACTGTGTTTTCCCCTTCCAGGGTACCAAAGTCTCACCGGACAACCATCATAGGCAGTCTGTGCGTCACGGCCTGGACTGTACCACTTCCTCAGTAGCTGGTAGGGGAATCTAGGCCCTTCAACTACTCCAGGTTTCAGTCCAGGGACCCTATACCTGGAAACTATGGTCTGCTTTCCCTCAGACCTTGTTGCTTTTTCCCTGGACTCCTTCCTACAGCTTCTGGCGCCTCCCTCTCTAGGGCCTGGTCTACACTACGGGTTTAGGTCGACTTTAGCAGCGTTAAACCGAATTAAGCCTGGACACGTCCACACAACGAGGCCCTTTCTTTCGACTTAAAGGGCCCTTTAAACCGGTTTCTTTACACCACCTCCGACGAGGGGATTAGCGATAAAACCGGCCTTTGCGGGTCGGAATTGGGGTAGTGTGGACGGAATTCGATGTTATTGGCCTCCGGGAGCTATCCCACAGTGCTTCATTGTGACCGCTCTGGACAGCGCTCTCAACTCAGATGCACTGACCAGGTAGACAGGAAAAGACCCGCAAAGGTTTGAATTTCATTTCCTGTTTGCCCAGCGTGGAGAGCACAGGTGACCACGCAGAGCTCATCAGCACAGGTAACCGTCATGGAGTCCTCCCAGGATCGCAAAAGAGCTCCAGCATGGACCGAACGGGAGGTACGAGATCTGCTCGCCATATGGGGAGATGAAGCAGTGATAGCTGAACTCCGTAGCAGTAAAAGAAATGGAAAAGTATTAGAAAAGATCTCCAAGGCCATGAAGGACCGAGGCCATAACAGGGACACACAGCAGTGCCGCGTGAAAATTAAGGAGCTACGGCAAGCCTACCACAAAGCCAGAGAAGCAAACGGAAGGTCCGGGGCAGAGCCGCAAACTTGCCGCTACTATGCGGAGCTGCATGCGATCCTAGGGGGTGCAGCCACCACTACCCCAACCGTGTGCTATGACTCTCTCACTGGAGAAACACACAGGGAAGACGGTTCGGGGAACGAGGATGATGACGATGGAGGTACTGTAGGTAGCTCACAGCAGCAAGGAAGCGGAGAAACCGGTTTCCCCAACAGCCAGGATATGTTTGTGACACTGGACCTGGAACCAGTAACCCCCGAACTCACCCAAGACCCTCAGGGCACACAGGAGACCTCTGGTGAGTGTAACTTTGTAAATATTTGTAAACATTACAAAAAAAAAGCAAGCAAGTCTGTTAACGTGTATGGGGATGGAGCGGAAATCCTCCAGGGACATCTCCAGAAAGCTCTCCTGGTTGAAATGGGGTGATTTTATTAAGGGGGACATTCAGAGGCGCCCGTTCCTGCTATTCGGACCAGAAATGTTCCCCGCTGTTAACCACGCGGTGGGGGGGAGGGGTGAAGTGATCATCCCAGAGAATCGTGTGTGTGTGTGGGGGGGGGGGGGGGTTTACTTGTGTTTGTGCCGCATGTTAACCGGGAAACCGCAGCCCCCTCCTTTTACATTGAAACCCCATTTTAAATGGACAACCCAATTCATCCTTGATATGGGAAATGCGCTGCTGTTTGCAACCTTTCCCGCATGTTAAGAAGGTTAAAAAAGCCAAAACACTGTGGCCTACGATGGCTGCCTGCAAGCCGAAATATGCGACCTTGTAATGAAAGAGTGTACCCATTGTTCCCTAAAATGTGTCTTTTTTAACCACCTCTCCCTTCTCCTCCACCAGCTGCAAATGTTTCTCCTTCGCAGAGGCTCGTGAACATTAGAAAGAGAAAACGTAAGACGAGGGACGAGATGTTCACGGAGCTGCAGATGTCCTCCCACGCTGATAGAGCACAGCAGAATGCGTGGAGGCAGTCAATGTCGGAGATGAGAAAAGCCCAACATGAACGAGAGGAGAGGTGGCGGGCTGAAGACGATAGGTGGCGTCAGCTTGCAGACAGACGGCAAGAGGCAATGCTCCGTCTGCTGGAGCATCAAAGTGATATGCTCGAGCGTATGGTTGAGTTGCAGGAAAGGCAGCAGGAGCAGAGACCGCCGCTACAGCCCCTGTGTAACCAACAGCCCTCCTCCCCAAGTTCCATAGCCTCGTCACCCAGACGTCCAAGAACACGGTGGGGGGGCCTCCGTCCACCCAGTCACTCCACCCCAGATGATCGCCCAAGCATCAGAAGGCTGGGCTTCAATAAGAGTTAAAGTTTTAAAATGCAGTGTGTCCTTTTCCATCCCTCCTCCCCCACCCATCCCTGCTACCTTGGCAATTATCCCCCTACCTCTGTAAGGAACTAATAAAGAATGCATGAATGTGAAAAAACAATGACTTTATTGCCTCTGCAAGCGGGAGGGGAGGGGAGGGTGGGGTGGGGTGGTTGGTTTACAGGGAAGTAGAGTGAACCGGGTCGGGGGGGGGGGGGTTGGAGGGTTCATCAAGGAGAAACAAACAGAAGTTTCACACAGTAGCCTGGCCAGTCACAAAACTCGTTTTCAAAGCTTCTCTGATGCGCACCGCGCCCTGCTGTGCTCCTCTAACCGCCCTGGTGTCTGGCTGCGCGTAATCAGCGGCCAGGCGAGTTGCCTCAACCTCCCACCCCGCCATAAATGTCTCCCCCTTACTCTCACAGATATTGTGGAGCGCACAGCAAGCAGCAATAACAATGGGGATATTCTTTTCGCTGAGGTCTGAGCGAGTCAGTAAGCTGCGCCAGCGCGCTTTTAAACGTCCAAATGCACATTCCACCACCATTCAGCACTTGCTCAGCCTGTAGTTGAACAGGTCCTGACTCCTGTCCAGGCTGCCTGTGTATGGCTTCATGAGCCATGGCATTAAGGGGTAGGCTGGGTCCCCAAGGATCACGATAGGCATTTCAACATCCCCAATGGTCACTTTCTGGTCCGGGAAGAAAGTCCCTTCCTCCAGCTTTCGAAACAGAGTAGAGTTCCTGAAGACGCGAGCATCATGTACCTTTCCCGGCCATCCCACGTTGATGTTGGTGAAACGTCCCTTGTGATCCACCAGGGCTTGCAGCAGCATTGAAAAGTACCCCTTGCGGTTTATGTAGTCGGTGGCTTGGTGCTCCGGTGACAAGATAGGGATATGGGTTCCGTCTATGGCCCCGCCACAGTTTGGGAATCCCATTTCAGCAAAACCATCCACTATTGACTGCACGTTGCCCAGAGTCACTACCCTTGCTATCACCAGGTCTTTCATTGCCCTGGCAAATTGGATCACAGCAGCCCCCACAGTAGATTTGCCCACTCCAAATTGATTCCCGACTGACCGGTAGCTGTCTGGCGTTGCAAGCTTCCACAGGGCTATTGCCACTCGCTTCTCAACTGTGAGGGCTGCTCTCATCTTGGTATCCTGGCGTTTCAGGGCAGGGGAAAGCAAGTCACAAAGTTCCATGAAAGTGCCCTTACGCATGCGAAAGTTTCGCAGCCACTGGGAATCGTCCCATACCTGCAGCACGATGCGGTCCCACCAGTCTGTGCTTGTTTCCCGGGCCCAGAATCGGCGTTCCACGGTATCAACCTGCCCCAGTAACACCATGATTTCCACATTGCTGGGGCCTGTGCCTTGTGAGAGGTCTATGGCCATGTCAATTTCCTCATCACTCTCGTCGCCGCGCTGCAATCGCCTCCTCGCCTGGTCCGGGTTTCACCTTGGCATGTTCTGGCTCTGCATGTACTCCAGGACAATGCGCGTGGTGTTCATAGTGCTCATAATTGCCGCGGTGATCTGAGCGGGCTCCATGATCCCAGTGCTAGCTATGGCGCCTGGTCAGAAAAAAGGCGCGAAAGTAGTATCTGATGGACCAGGAGAAGGAGGGCGGGAGGGAGGGAGGGCCGAGTGACGACATGGCGTACAGGTACAGGAACAGGGAGAAACACAAACAACTGTCACACAGAATGGTCCCCCCAAAGATTAAACTGGAAACCCTGGGCTTAGCAGGCCGTTGATTTCACGGAGGAAGGGGAAGCAAATGAACACAGAACAAATCTATTTTTTACATCTTAAGGTGGCAGCCGACGCTGCAGCATGAGTGACAGCCATACCAGTATGACGATGATGGGTACCAATCATAATATGCCATCATCTGCCAAAAGGCAAGGGGCTGCTGCTGTGTAGCAATGCAGCCCCACGTCTGCCAGCCCCACATCCGCCAGCACCCAGCATCGCCCTCGGCCTCTTCTGGGTGCTTAGCAGACAATATTGGGCAATTGGCAGAAAATAGTATATTATGACTGGTAACCGTCATCATCGAAACAGTAGCATGTCTGCCCAGGTGGCCATGATTGACAGCCATACCAGTACGACGACGACGGGTACCAGTCATAATATACCATCGCCTGCAAGGGGCTGGTGCAATGCAGCACTACGGCTGCCAGCCCCACGGCTATCACTCATGCTACACCGTCTACCGCCAAAAGGCAGTTAGCAGCTGCTGCTGTGTAGCAATGCAGTCCCACGTCTGCCGGCACCCAGAGGACATATGGTGACGGTGAGCTCAGCTGAGCTGAGCGGGCTCCATGCTTGCCGTGGTATGTTGTCTGCACAGGTAACCCAGGTAAAAAGGCGCGAATCTATTGTCTGCCGTTGCTGTGACGAGGGGGGAGGGGCCTGACGACATGTACCCAGAACCGCCCGCGACACTGTTTTGCATCATCCGGGCATTGGGATCTCAACCCAGAATTCAAAGAAAAGGCGCGAACCGCTTCTCGGCTCGAGCTGTGGCGCAAACGTAGTATCTGACGGCCTAGGGGAAGGAGGGAGGGGGGCCGAGTGACGACATGGCGTACAGGCACAGGGAATTAAAATAAAGAACGGTGGCTGTGCATCAGGGAGAGACACAAACAACTGTCACAGACTGGTCCCCCCCAAAGATTAAACTGAAAACCCTGGGTTTAGCAGGCCGTTGATTTGACGGAGGGAGGGGGAAGCAAATGAATACAGAGAAAATCTATTTTTTACATCTTAAGACGACGGTGCAGCGTGACTGATAGCCCTCGGCATCTTTCTGGGTGCTTGGCAGCAAATACTGGGCGGTGTATGACGATGGTCTTCAGGCCTATTGTACGAGCTGCTGCTCAGGGAAGACTCTGCTAACGTGCGATGACCCGACTTGTAATAGGCCGGCTAACAGTCATAATACACCATTTACTGCCAAAAGGCAAGCCCCACGGCTGCCAGCACCCAGATCGCCGATGAAGGCTACCAGTCTACTGCACCATCTACCGCCAAAAGGCAGTTAGCAGCTGCTGCTGTGTAGCAATGCAGTCCCACGTCTGCCGGCACCCAGAGGACATATGGTGATGGTGAGCTCAGCTGTGCTGAGCGGGCTCCATGTTGTCTGCACAGGTAACCCAGGTAACCCAGATAAAAAGGCGCGAATCTATTGTCTGCCGTTGCTGTGACGGGGGAGGGAGGGGCCTGACGACATGTACCCAGAACCGCCCGCGACACTGTTTTGCATCATCCGGGCATTGGGATCTCAACCCAGAATTCCAAGGGGCGGCAGAGACTGCGGGAACTGTGGGATAGCTGTGGGATAGCTACCCATAGTGCAATGCTCCGGAAGTCGACGCTAGCCTCGTACTGTGGACGCGGTCTGCCGACTAGAGCACCTAGAGCATTTTATTGTGTGGACATACACAATCGGCTGTATACAACCGATTTCAATAAAACCGGCTTCTATAAATTCGAACTAATTTCGTAGTGTAGACATACCCTAGGTGTACTAACTCAAACCCCCTCCTCTTAGGGAGTAACTATTGAACTCCAGAGACTCAAATATCACCCTACTCCCAGGTAGTGAACACAGCCTACTTCCTCTGCAGTTCCTTTCTGTTGTCAACTTACTGGCTTTATACAACTCCTATTGTTCTTCCCCAGCACAGCTCCATCTTCCATCAGTCCTTCAGGACCAGGCTCTTCCCCCAGTGCAGCCTATCAGGTTAATTATCCTAATTTACTGGCTCTGCCTTATGTGGGGTGAACACCTGATCACAAAATCACCAAAACAAATGGGAAAATTTTCAACAGAGCTCAGCATGCTGGGGGTACTGAGTTCTGTTGAAAATCTAATCATAAGTATCACAGTGGGAGTTGTTGCATGCTGATATATTTGAAAATCTGGCCTTTATTTAGGCGTCTAAAGGGGGAAAGGGATCTTTGAAAATCTGGTCCTGAGCTCTCTTGAAATTTGGTCGTCTCTGTCTCTATTTCCCCATAAGCAAAATGGAGATATAAAGTCCATTGAAATCTTTGGATGAAAACCCACTATATAGAAGCTAAGCATTAGTTACTGTTATTATTTAATATTATAGGAATTGTATAACATGTATTGAATTTCATGCAACAGTACAGTTTTTGAGAAAACAGACTTACTGAAGACCTTTTAACTAACTCACATTTACAGAGCTTTATTGTATCAAAGCTCATAAAGTCATATTTTGTTATATACCATTCTGACACTATATTATATTTTAACTATGTCCCGCATCAACTATTCTATTGTGTAATATGTGATATATCAGAAAGATATTATCAGGGCTGTCCTTACCCATATGCAAAGTATGCAGCTGTGAAGGGCACCAAATTTCCTGGTGCCTTGCACAGCTGTGTGCTACTCCAGCCCCTGCTCCATCTCTTCCCCAGGGCCCCCACCCCGCCCCTTCCCTGCCCCAGCCCCAGCCCCACCTCCACCCCCCTGAGGACTCCAGAAGCGGTCGGGCCTGCACTCACCGGTAAGTAGAGCGACCCGGCCCTAGCCTGCTCCGCTCCTCTGGCTCCCAGCTGCGCTGCTGGTGAGTGCTGGGGGGTGGTTCGCCCCCCCCCCAAGCCTGGGAGCCAGGGGAGCAGAGCAGGCTGGGGCCGGGTCACTCCACTTCCTGCAGGCCAGCCTCCCTTCGCTCCTGTGGATGCTTGGGGCCCCACACACACACCCCGTGCAGGGTGGGGGGAGAGCTGCGTAGGGCACCAAAATAGCTAGGGATGGCCCTGAATATTATTGCCTCTTTTTGACCCAAGTGGCTAGTCAAAGTTCCGGGCTCAGTGGGTCCAGTTGGGAATAGAAATTGGTGGTGGCCAGGTATTTCTTTTATGCAATCTTGTTTATTTACAAGGAATGTACAAAGTCCTGTATCTCTGACCACAGAAGGATACAAGGAAAAAAGGAGCAGTTTCTCAGTTTACAATCCCCACAAGTCCCTGTAGCCAACATCAGACTCAAAAACTCTCTCTCTAGCTTTCTCCAGGGTCACACCATGCTTAAAGGCTCCTGCTTGGCTTTTTCATGCCTCTCTTCTTCTGCTTTCTTATCTGTGATCTTTTTGTGTGTTCTCTCCCACACCCACACACACCTACCCAAAACAATCTAACCCAACCCAGACCACCCAAAAGTTCCTGGGTGGGTTAAAACACACATTTCGTTTTAGGTGGGGCTTAATCCAAATCATAACAAGGTTTCACCCAATATTGTAAAAACTGCATGTTTCATTTTAACATTTCCAGTAGGTGTCTCCAGTGTACCGTGTAGAAGCTTTAAAAACAACAACAATATATAACCACACTACAAAATAAGAAACGGCATAATTAAATTTGTTTACAAAATTGCATATGAAAAATATTCAATGCATGGAGTCCAATCCATCTTGGAAAGTGGAAACAGATGAGTAGAAGTTTGGCTATTAGGTTACAGAATTAATATGTCCTAGTTCATGTAGAGCCCGTATAGCTACTATGGTGGGATTTTCAAAATCACTCAACACTGAGTTAGGCCAATGCTTAGTGCTCCATAATGGGGTTCATGAGATATTGTACAAATGAAGAACACACTATCTTTTCATACATGGTCCCATGATGTACAGTATCCTATTGCTTACTGTATTACTTCCTCCTCAAGACAGCCTACTTCTTTCCTTCACAACCTTGATTATCGATGATCGTTAAGACTGTATAATGTAGGGAAGGTCACCTGCAAAGGTAAAAATGATATTTTCCAACAGCAAACATGAAGCTTTCTGACAAGAGGTTTAGTTTCTGAGACAAAACTAAATAGTTAAGCATACATAATAAATTTAATACTTATTATATACATTATTGCTGTTTTGTTTGTGGTTTATGCCTCCCAATATAATCTCTCCGGTACTTTTCTGGGAAATTTCTTCTACTATGTTAAAATCAGTTGATTCAGAAAAGCTGGTGTTTTAGGTGCTAGTTATTGAGGGTGGAATGCAAGTAAATCTTCCACTTCTCAAAGATAAGCTGTTTGCCATAGGGACAGTGTTTTCAATATGTGTGTATGCATTGCCTAACACAATAGAGCCTCAGGTCTGATTAGGACCTCTAAGCATCATCACAATCCAAATACTAATAACAATTCTGTGTGAGACAGTATGGTGACTTGATTGGCTCCTGCTATAGGATCTCCTATATTTTGGCTATGTTTTGTGTATAAAGAGACAGATTATTTCTGCATTAGCAGAATCTTGGTAGTATCTGATGGGGTTATACATTTGAAAAAGTTTCTTCTGTTGGTAACTAATCTTCAGCTGTACGGATAAAGAAAATGGGCTGAAATATCAGAAGAAATGAGTGGGTGGAAGAAATGAGTTGGACAGAGCGACTGAGAGGAAGGGGTCAACTTTCCAGTGTGCAACTGTCTCCATCCCATAATGTCATCTATATCCCATAATTTTCATGCCTTTTTAAAAATTCCCATGACCCACGTGGTTGTCCTCACTGTTTGCCATCTATTGTCATAAGCATTGCAAGCACAGGACACACTATCCTCCAGTATTTGCAGAGTTGTAAGAAGAACTGAATCAGTGGGAAACATAATTTCTTGGAGGATAGATTGCGGTGGGACATAGCAAGAACCAATACTAGCATGTTGATGGTGTTCACAAAGTTGCTACAGATGGTAGAGCGCCAATTCTGGGCCCAAGAAATGAGCACTGATTGGTGGGATCGCATCATAATGCAGGTTTGGAATGACAAGCAGTGGCTGCAGAACTTTCAGATGTGCAAGGCCATATTCCTGGATCTGTGTGCCAAGCTTACTCCAGCACTCCAACACAGAGACACGAGAATGAGAGCTGCACTGACAGTGGAGAAGGGATCAGCGATTGCACTGTGAAAACTTGAAATGCCACAACTACCCATCAGTGGAAATCATTTTGGAGTTGGGAAAATCCACAATGGGGGCCACTGTCATGCAAATGTGCAGCAGGTAGGGTGACCAGATGACAGAGGTGAAATATCATGACAGAGGTGAAAAATCAGGGCGGAGCAAAAAAAACCCCATACAAACAAAAAAACAAGCTGGCGGTGGAGCAAAACAAAAAAACCCGCCGGTGCACAGGAAAAATTGGTGGGGGCTGAGAACCCACTGGCAGCTCCACGCCCCGCCCCCCCACCTCCCACACCAGCTTGCCTCCGCTCCGTCTCTACCTCTCCCTTCAGGGAGGGAGGGGGGCAGCATGCAGAGCTCCCCCCAGCCAGAGGGACCTGCCAGGGGGCTAGGTGAGTCCCAGCAGAGCTAGCCTTACCTGGAGCGGCTCCCAGAAAGCATCCAGCAGCCAGGTCCCGTCCCTCTGGCTCCTAAGGTCGTGCAGGTCAGGTCGGGTCGAGGGAGCGGGGGGGCTCTCTGCCCTAAGGTGACCAGATCACCCAAGTCAAATATTGGGACGTGGGCGGGGGGGGGGGGGGGGGGGGGGGGGGGGAGGGGCCGGGGGGGGGGGGGGGGGGGGGGGCAAAAAAAACAACAACAACACCCTTCCTCCACAAGCGCTGGAGGGAGGCCCGGGAGACGCAGGGGAAGCGCGGGGCCAGGGTGAGTGAGAGTCCGGCCTGGCCCCGAGCAGGCAGGCCTCAGTTGGGCGGTAGGGAGAGTAGGGGGGCGGCCCGCGGCCTGGCCCCGCGCTTCCCCTGCGTCTCCCAGGCCTTCCTCCAGCGCTTGTGGAGGGAGGAGGAATGGTGAGCCTGGGGAAGAGGTGGGGATTTGGGGAGGGAGCCAATGGGGGGGGAGGAGGGGGCAGAGTCGGGGTGGGGGGGGGGCGTGAGCACTTCCAGGCTCTGGAGCATTTCCTTGTTTGTCCAGTGTCCCAACCGCACATCGGTCGGAATGCGGGACAAACAAGGAAATATCAGGACAGTCCCGATAAAATCAGGAAGTCTGGTCACCCTACTCTGCCCACTGCTGGCTGCCTACAAGTCCCGCCTCTGCAGCACACAGTGGAGATCTCCTCGTCGCCTCTGTGCGTGCCTGGGGAGTGGGGCTGCAGCACTCTGCAGGCTCCTGCCAGCCGGCCGGCGGGCAGCAGGAGTTCAGCTGCGCTGCCCCAGGGCCCAGGAAGAAGAGGTAAGCGGCGCCGGCAGCGACGGCTTGCGTCCTCCACCAGATGGTCCCCCGATATCGGGACAAAGTGTGTCCCGACTGATGTAAGGTCAGGACATGGGACAAGTTCCCTATAATCAGGACTGTCACGATAATATTGAGACGTCTGGTCACCCTAGCAGCAGGGCCGCTAACTGTCTCCTGATTTACAGGACTGTGACTCTGGGCAATGTAAATGTGAAGGGCCATTTTTGTCCCTTCCCCAGAGCCTGCACCCCCCAGGTGGAGTTCTCACCCCCTCCTGCATCCCAACCCCCAATTTCATGAGCATTCCTGGCCTACCATACAATTTCCATACCCAGATGTGGCCCTCAGGCCAAAAAGTTTGCCCACCCCGTCCTAGCCTGTGTGCTGTAACAGTGCCTGCCAAAGTTATTGCTAACAGCCCTGGGAAAGTGTCCAACTGCAGAGGAAGAAATAAGGCTGCCATCTCTAGAAACCTTTGGTAAAGGATTGCAAAGTTCCTCCATGAAAATGTTAAGATCTCCCAGGAGGATTCAAGGGACGTCCCTGTGTACATAAACAAGTTTACTTCACGTGCCCCCCTTCCCTGCCTAAGTCTGCAGGGGAATGAAAAGCAGATAATAATGCTACCTCTCTTTGTTATACCAGTACCTCTTCTCCTACAAGTAAACTAATGAAAAGTGGATTTACTGTGTCCTGTTTAGTTGGGGGTGCCATCAGTATATCATTGTAATGGGACATACAGTAACATACTTACCCAAGATTCCTTCCTTTGCATTGGGTTTGACTGTACTCAACTGCCAGGACTGACTGGACTGCGATGGCTTGAGGCATTATTGGATCCCCCAGTTGCAAGTCCCTCCTCCTCTTCCTCTTGGTCCTCACTGTTCATGCCAGGGGCCTTTAACTTGGGCTCCTTGGTGGTCTGCAGTATGGTGGTGGGGTCTCTGTAAAGTATGGCATGCAGCTCTTTGTAGAAGTGGCAGGTTTGGAACTTGACATCAGATTGACTGTTGGCCTCCCTGGCCTTCTGATATGCCTGACACCATTCCTTTGCTTTCACATGGCACCTCTGCTGGTCCCTGTTGTACCCCTTCTCCTGCATCTCCCATGCAATCTGCTTGTAGATGTCCACATTTCTATGGCTGATCTGTAGCTGTGCCTGCACTGCCTCATCTCCCCACGGGCCCACGAGATCCAGTATCTCCTGTTTATTCTGAGCTGGAGCCTGTCTGGAGTATGTAGCTGTCGTAGTCAGCTAGGCAGTTGTACACAACAATGGAGAGTTGCTAGGTGTGCTTGCCAAGCTGTACATTCAGAAAAAGGCATTTAAAAAATTTGCAGGCTTTAAAGAAGAGTGCAGGTGTCTTCTGGTCTCTTTGGCTGTGGGGAAATGGAGTTCACAACTGTGACCAGAGTGGTCAGTGTTACTCATTGTGTGACCCCTGCTGGGGGACTTTTAGGGTCAACATAAGCAACAGTCTCTGCCCTTGCGCTGCATTGACCTCCGTATATCGACTATGGCTCAACGCTGCTCGGGGAGGTGATGTTAGTGTGTCGGCTTAATGGGGTGCTCAGATCAGTGGGAGACAAATGTAAGTGGAGGCACGTGCACAACTATATTGATACAAGGCAGCTTATGTTGACTTAATTTTGTGGTATAGATCAGGCCTTAGGCAATGTCTAAACTTAAACTGCTACAGTGGCACAGCTGCAAAGCTGTAGCTACGCTACTGTAGTGCTTCAGTGTAAACACTACAGCCATGGCTGTAGTTAATCCATCTCCCTGAAAAGTGGTAGATGGAAGAATTCTTCTGTTGTCCTATCAACCTAGCACTGTCTACATAAATTGTCCTAAATATGTTGCTCAGGGGTGTGGAGTTTTCACACTCCCAAGTGATGTAGTGGGTCAACTTAACTTTTTAGTGTAGACCTGGCCTTACACACATGTGTAATTTTCCAAATGCAAGAAGACCTATTGAGTTTAATGAGATTCCTAAAATATGTACTGATTTTCCCCAGATCCCTAAGTGGCCCCCTCAAGGATTGAACTCACAACCCTGGGTTTAGCAGGCCAATGCTCAAACCACTGAGCTATCCCTCCCCCCTATAGTTACTCACATACATAACTGGTTGCAGGATGGAGCCTTGGAGATTCTCATGGAGTATACCGTGAAAACAGATAAACTGACTATACCATACACAAAAGGCTCTCAAATGCACAAAATAAACACAGTGAAAAAATACAGGTTTTCCCTCCTCTTTTCTTTCAGATTTTTTTTTTGTAACAACAATAAGAATTTAAGACAACATTGTTATTTTTAAAATGACAGTGTCCTTTTTAGTACAGTTCTTCCCAACAAGGTGCTAAAATAATTTCAATACAGTTTTCCTGGACAGTGTAGTGTGGGCTTAACTTTAGGCCACATGGTATTGAAATTAAAATCAATAACAAAACTCACTGACTTAAAAGGGATCAGGATCAGACCATGTATTATAAATCCTGTCCCAGGCATGGAATTCCTGTGTTGAAATTCACAATTTTGTAGGGACTAAACTGAAGAAGATGGTAAAATATATAATATGACTAATGTAATATATTTTATATTGAAAAATAAACACACCAATCTTGGCCTTTAACCGGTGTGTATGGGTGTCACATGTTCTGTTTACCTCATTGAGTAGTATTTTAATTTCCTAGGGCCAGCATCTCTGTGCACGGGCAGATTATTTTGTTCTTTGTCAGGTTTTAAAATAACATACTGTACTTCTAGACAAGTGTATCTAATTTCATATGCTCTGATCATATCAGGAGTAACTTTAGGAGATTAAGGATCTAGGGCAGTCGCAAAGTAACAAATGTGTATGCACATTTTAAATTGCTTGTTACACTGCTGGTGTTTAGTGCTGCCTTTAGGAATTTGCAATAATATTCTTTGATTTGATTGAATTAGATAACACTTCCAGAATTCCTTCCTAATCTCTTTATACTCATCTTCTGAGAAAAGATCAGATATCTTTCAACATTATCTCTTACAAAGACAGCCTTTACCTTCACCTGATTTGCACGACATTTAAGAAGATCAGAATGTTAACCAAATCCTGTGGTACGGCACTGATGTAAACCCAAGGAGAAAGAGCTGAGGAAGACTTTAAACGTGATGGCAAAAACAGCAAAACAAAACAAACAAAAATAAAACCTACCACCAACAATTTTCAGATATCCCTGGACAAACTGCATACTCCTTTACTGTTCTTCATCTAAAATATCCCCTAAAATCAAGAAGAATTAATTCCTTGTTATACTTACAAGTCATTTGTAATAATTAATAACATAGGCAGAGTTCTTGGCATCTAAGTGAGTACATCCAGTTATTGTACTGTCAGAGCTATTTCACTTCATAAATTTGCACAATGTTCACGGGTTGGTGAAGTTCTAACAGACTAAAAAAAAAAAAAAAAAAACCCTTCTCCACCCCCTCCCCCCAAATCAAAATGAAAGCCAAATACAGATGTCCTCTTGAGCAACTGGTTCTTTGGTATTTGCTCCCAAGAATTATATACTTGAATGGGAGTTTGAAATGAAAGGAATAAATGTGAGGATATAACATGCATTTTGTAATTTGCATCACCAAAGTTACATTCTACCATCGAAACCTTGGTTGATTTAGAGTTTAATTTTTTTCAGTGCAAAGTCCCTGAAAAGCAGAGAAATGTCCAGCTAGGGAATCTTCCTGAACAAACTTTGACATCCACCCACCTCTACCACAAACTTTGTATTTCTAACAAGTATTTCTAAACACAGCGCGCACCTAGGAGAAAACCTGAAGGCCCATCGCGGCACCATTTACCCCGATGTACTGCGTACAGACATGAACCGGTTCGATGTAGGTAGGATGTGCACCTGGGCGAAGATGAGGAGGAAGTTATGTTCTGATATTAGTGTGTGAGTGGCGGCTAGGAGTTCAGAGCGGAGGAGAGCTGACTCGTAGTGAAATCAGCAGACAGGGGGCAGATGATACCCTGTGCGGCAACTTGCCGCTAATTCTGGACCGGGCAATAATGGCAAGGGGACAACGGGGACACAAGCTCAGCAGGCTCGGCGTGGGGGAGGTGGGGTAATTCATGCCCTCTTGGGGGCCACACAACCCCAGCACGCTGTAAAGCCGCACCCCGGGCAGGCGCTGCTGCAACCCCCCCTTCCTGGCACGTCTCTTGCCTCGTCACAAGTTGCTAATCATGCAACAAGGTCCCTGGAATTTGGGAGCGCGGGGAGGGCGGCTCCGCGTGGGGAGGGCGCCCAGCGCCAGCGGGCAGAGACGAGAGCAGCTCAGGCTGAGCCGAGGGCGGGGGGTTGGAACTTGGCAGGGTGGAGCTGGGAGCGGGGCGGGGCTGGGATGCCGAGGCTGCCTGTGGTGGAGGCTGCCGGGAGCTGGGCAGCAGCGTCTCCTCAGTCGTCCCAGCTGCTCTCACGGCGGGAGGCTTCTCCGGCCGCTGCCGAACGCTGATGAAGCTCTCGGAGTAGCTGCTGTTCTGTTCCCTTCCTCACCCTTTGTTGCAAGAGCCCCCGGGCCCGGGGTGCGGCTGGCCTCGGGGACCGCCCCCTCATGCCGTGGTTTGAAAGTGCCAGTTGCCAGGTCACCTGGAGGAATCGCTTTAGCTGGAGGCACCGCGGGCCCTGCCCTGCTCCGTAGTGTCGGCTCTTGAGGCTGCTGCTGCCTGGTGAAGAGGGATTTGCAAGGAGCTGAGCCCTAGTGCAGTTGCAGCAACTATGGGGCTGCAGCCCTTGGAGTTCAGCGATTGCTACCTGGATAGCCCCTGGTTCAGGGAGAGGATCAGAGCCCATGAGGCGGAACTGGAAAAAACCAACAAGTTCATCAAGGAGCTGCTCAAGGATGGAAAGAACCTTATCGCTGCAACCAAAAGTGAGTGGGAAGGGAGGCGGGGATGAGGAGGTGCTGGCGGGGGCAGTGTGTGCAGTGTAGCTATGTAGCCCCTTTTTGTTGCAGTAATAAGACTGGTGCGGCGCTTTGCAGGGGCGGGTCCCTGTGTTTGCGGCAGTAATCGGTGCTGTATTGAGAGTCTTGCTAAGAGCCTCCTTGCGCAGAGCAGGGAGGCTTCCTGCCCTACAAGCTTTGTGTTGCCCCGCTGTCATCCTGGGTGCGAACTGCTGCTCTCCTGTGTCGCCAGCAGCAGCAGCTGCTGCAAACTGGCTTGCCTGAGCTAAGAGGGCAGATGGCGGTGTGCCTTGCACAAAGCCAGGGTTTCCTGCCGGCTGAGGCGCAGAGAGAGAGAGAGTGGTATTTGCAAGACGTGCCAAGTTGCTCCTCTCTTCCCCAGCTGAATGCCTGCCGCCTCACGTAGGTTTTAAAATTTTTGCGCTTTGTGTGAGGAAAGGTTTTGTTCCGAGTTGAAGTTAGTTAATTTCCCTCATCACCTTTCGTCCTAGTTAGAACCCCCTCATTCCACCTTCAGGAAACCGCTATCTTCCTGCCCTTGTGATTGTGGGAAAGTGATAACAGGCCTGCTACTGACAGCAACTCCCTTTTAACAGAACTTTTTGTAACCTTAGTTACATCTCTGCGATTTCCTGGCACAGGCCTGCCTTATTCTATGTCTCTAAAGCCCATAGCAGGCTTTGGGTACTGTATACATATACCCAGTACCATGACACTGACTTTGTGCCACCCACTGTATTTGCCTGTGTATTTTCCACCCTGAAAGGAAGATAGGGTATGTGGTCACAGTAACGGTCTAAAGTTGATGAAAAATCATGGTTGGGGTTTTAAATGCACAGAGATGGCTACATCATAGTTTGTGGGTACCATAACACTGAGTGGCATGACTACATATTTTCATTCTTGTCTGTAGTGTTGCATTCACATAACTTCTTAAATTTTAAGTTCAAACAGGGTAGTGTAGTTCATAAATGCTTATTTGAATCCAATGATAATTTAAACAAACAAATGTATTTATTTCACTTTGATTTTCACATATGCTGAGACTACGTTCCCTAAACTAGTGGTTTTCAAATGGCGTGTCGTGATCCAGTACTGGGTTGCATTGCGGCAGCTCTGGTCAGTGCCGCTGACCGGGCCATTAAAAGTCCCATTAAAAGCCCGAGCGATGCTGCTTGGCTAAGGCAGGCTAGTCCCTACCTGTTCTGACACTGCGCTGGTGTGGCAGGTCTGGCCCTTAGGCAGGGGCACTACAGGATTCCGCGCAGTGCCCCCTTCCTGAGCACCGACTCCGCACTCCCATTGGCCAGGAACCAGCCAATGGAAGCTGGGGAGGGAGGGGTGATGCCTGTGGGTGAGGGCTGTGTGGAGCCTGCTGCTGGCTGTTTCCGGGGCGCAGTGTGGTCTGCGGTGCCAGGAAAGGCAGGAAGCCTGTCTTAGCACCCCCATTGTGCCGCTGACTGGGAGCCGCCTGAGGTAAGCTGATGCTCCAATCCTCAGCCCTGAGCCCCCCCAAACCAAGCCCCTTGCTCCACCCCAAACCCCTCATTCCTGGCCCCACCCCAGAGCCCTCACTCCCTCCTGCACCCCTGCCCCAGCCTAGTGCCCTCTCCTGCACCCTGAGTCCCTCATTCCCAGCCCCATCCCACAGTCCTCACCCCAACCTTCTGCCCCAGTCCTGAGCCCCCCCCCCACATCTGAAACCCCTCATGCCCCACCTCCAGTGGGTAATGGGCATCAACAATTTTCTTCAATTGGGTTGCCAGAAAAAAAGTTTGAAAACCACTGCCCTACACTATACAGTAATTCCTCACTTAGTCTCCCGATTAACGTTGTTTTGTTGTTACCTTGCTGATCAGTTAGGGAACATGCTCGTTTAAAGTTGTGCAATGCTCCCTTCTCACATCATTTGGCAGCCATCTGCTTTGTCCAGTGCTTGCAGGAAGAGCAGCCCCTTGCAGCTAGCTGGTGGGGGCTTGGAACCAGGGTGGACTGGCAGCCCCCCTATCAGCAGGCTAGTAATTACAGCTGTCCCTCCCCCCACTGCCATGTGCTGCTCCCTGAGACTCCTGCTTGCTGTGCGGGGAGGAAGAGAGGGACTAATGTCAGGGTGTCCCCCTCCACCCTGTTCCTGCACCCCGCTTACCGCATCTTCCATAGAGCAGGGGGGACACAAGACAGTGCTCAGAATGGAGGGAGCTTGCTGGCTGCAGCTGCGGTCTCAGCAAGCTGATCTAATTAACAAGGCAGTGTACTTAAAGGTGAAATGTACATCTCTCTCTCTCTCACACACAGGGTGTATGTCTCTGTCTGCAGTGCTGTCTCCCCTCCCTCCATTTCTGCTGCCTTGTAGAGTGTGAGAGTTAACCCTTGAGGGCTCAGCCAATTGCTAGTTCATCATTTAGCAGTAAGACATTCCCTGGGAAATATCCCACCCTCTGACTCCTCTACCTCAGCCAAGGAAAACAAATTCCCTGGAACCTAACCCCCTCATTTACATTAATTCTTATGGGGAAATTGGATTCGCTTAACATCGTTTTGCTTAAAATTGCATTTTGCAGGAACATAACATTAAGTGAGGAGGTATTGTACTGCTCCGTTGAGAGCATGTAAAATTTGAAAATACACACAGCAGGGCCCACCAGCTGTAAATTGGGGGGAATTCATCAGATTGTTCATGGGACAGAATAAGTGGCTGCAGCTGGGGAGGCTTTTGGGGCTGAAGATTTTTCAGATATCTCATTTTACCCAAGTAGAAGCAGGGCAGAACATGTACATCTCTGCTTGGTGTTTACTTAAATGTGTAAAGGAGATAGCATGCATCATGCCCTTTTCATTTGTTTTTAACTCTTCTTTATTTGTTGGGCAACACGTTTTCTGCATTTGACAGGATAATGTGTTCTTTGGAGATTGTGTGAATGTCCAAATCATATAGATTTGAAATGCAAAATATTTTTACTTCATACTTCAGTAGAAGAAAAGAATTTCTACAATGTTACTAAACTTGTGAAAAATGTTTTTTTTTCTCCCTTTGCGTGGATACCTCAAACAGCTGGATAGAATTTTCTGAATCTTTTCCAAAACTTCCATTTCTGGTCTTAGTCTACCCACATGAACTTTTATGGAGTGCGAAAGGTACTGAAAATGCTTTGAATGAAAGTATGCAGTGTAGTTGTAGCTGTGCTGGTCCCAGGATATTAGAGAGACAAGGTAAGTGAGGTAATATCTTTTATTGAACCAATAAAAGATATTACTCACCTTGTCTCTTGAATGAACGTGCTATCTTGATGATAACCATAGTATTACTTTAATATCCTTAGTGACATTTCATCCTATTAACTCTTCTGAGTAGAGATATTGTGTGGAACGGGGTGGTAGGTGCCACTGATTTTATATATCTAGTAGAGAAAATTAGTTGCATTGTGACTTTACTGATAGTGGATTTTTGCCCCTATGAGAGCTGTTTCAGCTTTTGTTAGCCTTTTGCCTCCAGTATTTCTGGGTATGCCATAGGCATTTCCTGAAGGCTGACACTTAGTATTGGGTAGTAGTTGATTTTCAGCTTAAGAAGAATAAATTAAAATAAGCTCATCAATATCAGGAATTTTTTTTTAGGTTGAAGTACTCAACTATTTGGATTTTGTTTTTGGATGGGAAATTGTTTAATGGTAAACACAACTTCAGGCATATCAAATGTTGTTCTGTAAATTGGGTTATTCAAGATCATTTCTCTCATGCCAAAAACTGCAGCATCATATCTGTATCCTCATCATTTATGATAAATACAGAGCTTTTATTTATTTATTTATTTATTTATTAAAATGAAAAAAAAAAAAAAGCAATAGCTGACAAAAACTTCATGATGGTCCTCTCCATCTTCTGCTGAATGTGAGGGGAAACCCCTAAAATTGAATATGTCCCACTTCCTGTTTAACAGAGAGCACTGTAAATGACTATGGTATTTGCATTGGGCCACATCTTGAGAGGCAGTAAGCATACACCACTCCTCTTGACAGTAGGTGTTGTCACTGCCTTTCAGGATCAAGGCAGTAGTTTTGTTGTGGTCCTTCTTCTTGTCATCTTTATTCTCCTTTCTTTTTCAGTTATACTGCGCAGTGTGTTCTCCCCAGTTCAAACTTTTTTATAAGTAGAAGTTGTAGAGTTAGTTATTGGTACACAAGTACATTACCAATAAATAAACCATCTCTGCTGCAGCCTTAACTGAAGTTTCTAGTTTTCACCATGAGCCAGACTTTTAGTGTTGCTTTTAAACACCAAGTTCTAATTCTTTCATGAATCTGAAAGGTAATCAGTTCCGACTTGAAGTTCTCTTGTGTTTCCTGTCTAAAACTTTGCATCATCGAGGTGTCGTTTCTTGAAACCAAAGACTGGAAAGAAAGAATAAATAAACAGTGGTTTTAGCCGTTCACTGATCTGTTTTCATTACACTTTCCTTTTTCCATATTTCAATTGACTTTTTTTTTTTTGGTGTTTGCTATTAAATGCATGAAACAGTACACACATTTACAATAGAAATCTCAATTATTTCTCAAGAAACTCTAACCATTTAGGATGTCAAGTTTGTTTTTTGAAGATAATTTCTGCATAGAGGTAGCCACTGGGGTTGAGAGAGATACCAAATGAAAATGCACTCAGTAAATAAATGAATCCTTAGTTTGAGATAAAATGTGCATTTGAAAAGCTTGTTTAAAGCTCTTAAACACTATACATGGTTATAACCTACATAGGGCCCCAGCATAACATGCATTCAGATTAACATTTGAGGAACAGTCATGTGAATCTTGATCAACACCAGTTTTTTAAGACTTTCCATGTGAGAGCCAGCTAAACATGTGGCTCAGTGGCTTACGCTAGTAGCATTGAGTAATATCTACTAGTTCTCAAAGACTCTGAAATTGTTGCCAGTTTAAATAGTTATGATGGAATTAATTTGTAAAATAAATAAGGAAATGGAGAAAAGCATTCAATCTGAAAATTGTAATTTCTGTAGTTTAAATGAGTGCTCAATAGATGTTTCAAAGAAAGCATCTGATATTGGTTCTCAACAGGGTTGCTTTTATTATTTAAAAAAAAAAAAAAAGGAAAAGCCTTTCTTTGTTACAAGTAGTTTGAGTAATCTACAATATTGATAGGTTTCTAAATATCTCACTTGCTCTTCAGTAGGATGATTATGCTATTTGTTTACCTTATGAATTTCTCTAAGGTTGCAAAATGGAAAATAACTAGTTCACTTTTTACTGGCATCCTCATGCCCTAGCATAGTGCTATGGTGTGTGTTGCAAGTGCTGCCAGAGAATGTTTACTTGCTTTTTAAAAAAAAAAAATGGAATTTCAAAATAGAGTGGAAACATTTCTAAAAATCTTAAGTTTTGTAATTTTGGGCCAAATCTGATCTGACTTTCTTTTAAGAAAGGTTTACACAGAGGGCATGGTCCTTGGCTTCTTTTTAGCCAGTAGCAGCCACTCTTTTTAGTGCTCCTTGTAATTAACATTCTAATAGCATGACTTCCCTGCTAATGGAAAACTTGCTGTTGTATAAGAAAGTGGTCTGAGAGTCTTTCCATTCAGCCCCACCCAAAAGAAAGCATTCATCTTTATGTAAATGAATGGTACTGCTCTATAACAGAAACGGCAAACTAATTCTATGGAGAGGGCCAAATTACAATTTTTAAATGTGGTCTGAGCTGGGATTACAAAATTAGTGCCATAGCCTACCTTCTCCCCTCTACACATCTTTCACTAATGTCAAGGGGAGGTTGCCTGAAGATCAACGATAGCATATAGTCTTTAGTCATCATTGCCTTCTTCTTTCTGGTCACTTCTGTATTTGGGGTTGCCAACTTTTATAGCCTTTTTCCAAAACTCATGATTATATGCCTGGCTGTCATGCAAATTGGTCTCTTTAAGGTCTGCTGATATCCAGTCCACATATCAAGTTTTTGGCCTCTCCCTGTACATGATAATTGCTATCCTAACAATATAACTCTCAGGTCTCTATTGGACATGTCCATACTAAGGACTGTTGCCTATCCTCCCTCAACTTGTCTTCAATTGGGGCAACCCGCATTAGGTCCCTCACAACCTCACTTCATTTCCTATCATGGAGTAATAGTCTTTAACTAGTAGCTCAGCTATCTTATGAAGTTGTTATTGCATTTGGGATCAATTGGTGGTGTGGGGAATGATTTAGAATTAGCTGTGGTACTAGAAATGTCCTGTCTTTTGACCATTTTGACCAATTCTTACTGCAGGTAAAAATTCTGAATTGCAAGTATTAGAGATGCTAGTTGTTAATGTCATCATTAGGCTTCAGAGTCAATTGAAATGAGTGGTATAGTTTACACTTTTCAGAGCTGTTGGCTAGATCACATTTGGTAGGCTTCATTCACAGTCTGTTTTTTTTTTAAGTGTCTAGCCTTTATTTATTTATTTATTTATTTATTTATTTATTTTTAATGAAAGCTTAGACTCAAGTTCTGCAGAACATATCCTAGAAGCTGCAAGATGGATCTGTCCTAGATCCTGCAGTTTGAAACTAAATTGATGGTCAAATTAGAGAACTGCTGCTGAGCTTTAGGCAGGAAAATTCCACCTCCCAAAATTAAAAGATGCTGACTTCCTGCGTTTGCATGAGAGTTGTTGTTCAAATGGGCATATAACACACCTTAGAGACTTCACTGGTTTTAGAAAGTGAGGAAAAATAGAGAGCGTGCTTCATCTGGGGATGGTCTACAGTACACTTAGAATTGGTACTGGTGTGACTGTTGGTTAGAGGGGTGACTTTTTGCCACCATAACTACTCTGGAAAGCCCTAGTTTGGACACAGTTATACCTGTACAAAGGTGCCTTATACTGCTGTAGTTATTTTAGTTCCTGAACCAGAGCACTCGGGGGAGTCCAGAAACTCTGAGTCTCTTTTGAGTGACTGACCATTGCCCATGGGCTGGTTAAGAATGAATCCTCTGGGTTTTTAATCCATTACTTCATTCTGGGCAACTATTCTCCACTGCCTTGTACCTTGTATAGTCATACCAATGCAAAGTGGGGCAAAAGCAATACATTCTAAGCTCTTTAGGGCAGAGACTGTATTGTTGTTCTGTGTTTGTACAGTACGTAGAACAGTGGGGTTCCATGAGGCTCTGAGGCACTATGGTAATAAAAATAATAAAATTGTGATTTGGTAGTGTTTGTTTTTTGCCTTCCTCTGCAGCGTGGGACATGGGTCACTTGCTGGAGGATTCTCTGCACCTTGAGGTCTTTAAACCAGTATTTGAGGACTTCAGTAACTCAGGCATAGGTTAAGGATTTGTTACAGGAGTGGGTGGGTGAGATTCTGTGGCCTGCGTTGTGCAGGAGGTCAGACTAGATGATCATAATGGTCTCTTCTGACCTTAAAGTCTATGAGTCTGAATCTATAACCCCTTTGTATGCATAAATGGGTACACATGAACTTAGTGCTGATGTAATTTGTCAGACTGATGGCCCAGAACTTGACATCCTAGCATTCACCTGAAATGTATAGCTCAGGCAAGAGCAGTGCAGCTTCCTTGCCAGTGTGCTTCTGCCTTCTTCTGAGGGAAAGGTAGAATAGTTACGTCTCTGCTTATTTTGTCCTTGGACTTTCTGCTTGAGACTGTCAGCAGTGGTCTGGTGGTGGTTTTTGTGATGTGTAATAATAATTAGAATAAGAATACCAACTTGCTTCTCACAGGTTACCTGTGGTAACACGTATGTTCACTGGTGACCTAGAACCCAGAGCTCTGTATCCTACTTCCAGTGCTCCTAGGCATTCCAATTTCTACCTCTTTGGGTCCTGGAAACAAGCCCATGCTTAATTCCCCATACATTATTATTAGTGTCAGGGAACTCAGTAGGAATTTTCTGGTACATACAATTAAGCATGTGTGGTGGTGTTTGCAGGATTGGAGCCAGCACTTGTAATTTCCCCTCTTAATCCATCGCTGGAAACGTTGTTGTTGAGAGGGTGGTGTAAGTGTCTGCAGAGCCTATTCTGTGAATTTGTTAGGAAATTCCAAACAAGTCCCTTTGTTTCTGGTGCTACTTATTGGTGAAGATATAGAATTAAAATGATTTCTGCTCATTTGCTTGTTTTCCTAAAAGAATATGATGGAAAAACAAGTCATTTGCAATGGTAATGTACATCTTAACATTACATAATTTGGGCCTATGTTTGGTCTTCTGTGCTTTGTTGTAAAATGTTAACTTTTTAAAATTAATCAACATATAAAATGTTCCAAAAATATGAAGTGAAGGTGCAACATAATTTAAATGAATATTATTTCCAAACTTAATGCTCATGGAAGGTAGTTCGTGGCTTTACAGAGTAGTTTGTATGACTGGCAGTTGTTATATTTGATGGGATTTTCTTTTGGTTTTAAATCTTGGGAGTGTGGTGCTGGAGTCTTACATGACTTCTCTGAATTTCCAAATAAGATTCACAGAGACAGTTTTATGACAATAGTCTAGTAGTGGGGGAAAAAACCCACAATGAATGTATACTACGGTAAAAGCTCTGTTATTCGACACTCAATTAACCAGAAAGCTCAATTAACTGGCATTTCTGATATCTCCCAATAGAAATCTTCAATCTAGTAACAGGAACAAGTATATTGTCCAGCACGTTATGCAGTTCCACATTCTGCACTCTGCTTACTTGTCTTCTGCCGCTTTTGCATAAAAGTAATCTGGTATCAGGGATTTATTCAAAAAAGCAGCTTCCAGAATGTCATAGGGTCATTACAGTTTCAGCCCAGTCCATTCTACATCTACAATGATAATTGATGTTTGATGATGATGATCCTGAAGTGTCTTCTGAATCATCAAAGAAAGATTAAATTATGTTCAGTATAGTTTTAATGTGAAGTGTATTTTAAGTGATCTGGGTGTATGCCATGCACTGCCCATAGTGATATGTAATGTCATAAGAGAATCTACTGTATAGAAAACTTTACTTGTATACACCTACGTGCTTCAAGAAACCAACCACTCTGCAGTGTAGTACTACTACTGGATTGGTGAGTACCTGTATACAATTTTATACTTTATTCATTTTATTGTATTCTAATTCTTTGAAAATTGGTATTCCATTAGTAAAGTATAACTCTGATAACCAGAATATTCGATTAACTGGCAGCCCCATTACGCCAACATGTCGGATAACAGCTTTTACTGTAGTATTTTTCAGGTATTTGCAACATTTGGAGGGGATGGCCTGCTCACTTCAACTCTGATTGGAAGTAGAACTGTACAGTGAGTGTAAGAATGCACGTTCATGAGTGTGTTGCGGTCCACATATTGCATGGAATTGGAAAGAGGAAGTAGAGCTCAAGTCTACGGGAGCGCCGAGATAAGGCATGTGCTTACTACAAGTTCTTGCGTCAGAAAAATGTGTGCTTTAGCGTTTCTGAAAAGCAAACTATGAGCTGGATGGGTGTGTGTTTTCTTTCCATGCCTACTTGTGCAGATGGGGTCATGCTATCATTCTGTTCTTGTGAGAATGGCTCTTGTCTTATTCCAGCTAGTCAGTTAACTTTTTGCTTTCCTTTCTATATTTCCTTGTCTCAAGATGGAATATTTTCTGCTATTGTTCTAACCTTGAGCTAATGCCTGCAATGGCTTTATGCTGAATTGGGGAGTTCTTGCCAATTGTTTATGATGAGTTACCCCCTTGTGGGCGAGAAGTAGTAGTAGGAAAAGCTACCTGCAAAAGGGGGATGGGGGATAAAGGTCTTTTTAAATAGAATAAAAAATTTTCTGAATATTTCCGTCTCACACCCTTAGCTAAGTGCACCTGCCTAAAGCTGGTCTTCTACCTGGGATTATACAATACAGTCTGTCTTCCCAGGAAGATGAGCACAGATGGAGATGAGAGGCTCATTAGAAGCTTCTAGTTCTGATTTTCCTATTAGGTTTGATTTGCTTTCCTTGGCAGGCCCAAGTCCTGGATTTAAAAACAGAACAAAAAGTTGTAATTGGACTCTAATTCTATACCTTTGTATATGGTGAGGGTATGATGAGATTATTGGTATTGTCCATCATGGAGGGGAATATCAGTTTAAACAAGCAAGGTAAACTGGGTAGCTTGCAAAGTATAAATGTATGGATAGTGCTCCCCTACCTCAGCAAAGTATTTATCGGAAGTAATAGGATTTTTTGTAGCAGAAATTGGAATGATGTTCTGAACAAAAGTATGCCAAGAGCCAGCATGCTGCTAGCAAGTATTCTCGAATTTTAAAAAATAGTCTGTTCCCTGTATTTTTTTTTAATTGCACACTGTGACGTTTCCCTCTGGTGTTGTTTGGACTGGTGATCTGCTAGGTCACAATTCTTGACTCCGGGAGCCAGCCTTACCCTGCACTGCTGTGAGAACCCCCACTCCTGGGCTATTCATGCACAGCCTCTGGCCTGTAAACTGCTCCTTGGATTGTGCAATCGAATGACACCAGCCAATATCTCTGGTCCCAGACACAACCCTAAGAATCTCCATCTTGCAGTGTCCAGTTATGCCCACTGCATGCTGCAAGCTTATATGAGTTCATCAATTTTAATAAAGAAATTGATATGTACAAGGCTTGTTCTCCCAAGGGGAGTCTCTGACATACTTCAAACCAAACATACTGCTTCAGGTAGAATAAACAAACAGATTTATTAACTACAAAGGTAGATTTTAAGTGATTATAAGTGAAAGCATAACAAGTCAGATCTGGTCAAATGAAATAAAAGCAAAACGCATTCTAAACTGATCTTAACACTTTCAGTGTCCTTACAAACTTAGATGCTTCTCAAACAGGCTGGCAGATTGCTCTTCAGCCAGGCTCTCCCCTTTGGTCAGCACTTCAGTCGCTTGGTGTGGTATCTGTAGATGTAGGTGGAAGAGAGAGGAAGAGCATGGCAAACATCTCTCCCTTTTATCATGTTCTTTCTTCTCTCTTGGCTTTGTGCCCCCCCCTTCAGAGTCAGGTGAGCATTACCTCATCGCAGTCCCAAATTGACCAAATTGGGAAGGGGGGGGTGATTCACTCAAGAGTCCAACAGATCCTTTTGTTGCTGCCTCGGCCACCATCCTTTGTTCCTGTGAGGCTGGGCTGGGTTTGTCCCATATATGCTCTGATGAGGTGTGAACTGCCTCTCTCCTCTTGGAGAGTTTTTGCCTGGTCTCATGGCTTAAAATAAGGACACATTTTCAGCCTCATAACTATATACATGCAATTATAACCTATAACATTATTATAACATTACTGCAACAACAATTACTATAACAATAATGCTCAGTGCACCATTAGCCTTCCGAAGACACCTGACGTGACAAACTTTGCATTGGATACCACACAATCATTTTACAAGGATGAACCTGGGGGTTCTGGGGGTTCCCCCGAGGTACAGTGTGTCAAACACGCACACACTGTTTATAAGTAAGGAATGAAATGCTTGGTGAAGAAGCTAAACTTCCTATTTAACTTTTCTCACTGCAGCCCTACAAAAAGGTAATGCTGTTTCTTTGAACCTGAAAATGTGAATGACTTGAGTCCAAGTGCATCCCCTCCTAAACAGAGACTCACAAGAAATAGCCTTATTTTTCTTTCGGGTTCCGTTCTGTAGTTTTGAATTTTCAGTAATGCTAGCTGCACTCTAGTTGTACTCTCTAATAGCATTAAAGATATTTGAACACTTAAAAAAGTGTGATAAAACAAAAAGCCTTTTAAATTGCTGTGCTGAGCACTTGCAGCCAAGATTACAATGAAAGAGTGAATTGTTAGAAAAAGCCTCATTTTAAAAAAGATTAACTTGTAAATAATTGAAGGGACATGGTGCAATGTAACAATGGAACAGATAAACTTTTCAAGCCCTAGTTTGTAGGTTGGGGGCACTGTTCTGTAACTGTCAGGTGGCTGAGTTAGCAATTGATTAATCCACATAAAATGCAATGTGATCATTTTGTAGTTTCAAAGCATGTTTGTCTTTAAAGATATAATTTGAGTAATTTCGAAATAAAACAATACAATTTGTTTTTTTGTGCTTTTTATTTCAAAAAGTGAATTTGTAAGCTTTCCATGCTTGTCTACTGCGGAAATTGACAGGCATAGTTATAGTGGAATGATTATTCCACTATAGCTATGCTGGTATAACTCCCCCATGTGGAGACTCTTCTTCCAGAATAATTACTCCACTTCCAAACTTCCCTGCTATCCAGTAGTATTACAGTACAAGAACATCCTATGCATCTCTGGGCAAATCACTTAGCCTCTTTGTGCCTTAGTTCATCATATGTAAAATAGGGATAAATAGTACCGTACTTCCCTGCCTCTTAGAGGTGTTGTGAGGATAAATGCATTAAAAATTTTGAAGCACTTTGAGATCCACTGATAAGAAGGATATGAGGTAGATATTATCACAGTTCTCCCCCAGTCCTGTCGAATCTTTTCCCCTAAAATCAACTCCCGGTTATTAATTTAAAAACTTAAAATTATTTTAAATTCCTATTATACCTCAGACAGTCTGAATGAATAGCTGCTAATTCCTGTTTTATAGTTGACTCCACATTCATGTCACCAAGAAATGGAACTACCTGCTTGGATAGCATTATGTGCCAAAATACATTAATTATTTCTAATAGCAATGTGTAAAATTATTTCACTGAATACCTTTAGATTCCCATAAGAAAACAAGATATAAAATCAGAAATTGCTAAATCCAGTACATTGTTAAAATTATGGGCTCCATTCCACACAACGTCTCTTTATAACCACCAGTTTGTACCAGTAATTGAAGTCATCTTAATACATTCCCTCTTGTATCTTTTACTTTTTATTTCTGTTGTATATTCTGGACAGCCCTAAAGGACTTTAATATTTGCATATTAAAACTACATTAGAAACATTTTTTCTAATGTAACATAGTATTGAGAAAAAATGCATGTGATTAAGTGAGAAACGTACCATTTTTTTCATACAATAACTGAATCTCTTTAGATGCAAGCTCAATGTATTTCATGTATGTATTAGAGAACATATGTTACTTCCCCCCTCCATCTATTCATTTCCTTACAATTGTAACATTCTTTTTTTTATTTTATTTTGTAAAGTAAAAGTTGAGACCACTACAACTGTGAGGAAAGTCTCTAATTTGGTCACGTACAAGATTTTAGTGTTATCTTTTAGAAAACCTCTTATTTGTGCTGTAAATACTGTTTCAAGTAGAGCGACTTCTTCTCTGCCAGGTAAAAGTTAATTTAAAAAGAAAACATTGTCTGGGTATGTTACAGTGTTTACAGAAAAACAAGATGGAGATAGAAGAGCTACCAAAATTAAAAGTTCTCAAAAACTGTAAAATAATGCATTTAAACCTGCATTTAAAAGCTGTGCTTTTGGCTCTCTGACGCTTGTTAAAGATCTCTCCACAGCATACAATTAACTGGCCTTATGTTTAGAATTAGTACTGTATTGCATGATGTGAAGAACACATTTTTGAGTACTGATCTTAGTCCTTCACTTGTGGGCTGGACGGTGCTGGCAGTTACCAGTAAAACTGGTGGTAGTGAGAACAGCATTTGGAGTGATTGTGGGTGTTCAGAAAAGAGGGACTTCATGTTTCATTCCAGTATCCCGGCAGCTTTATTCTAGCTGCTGCTGCTTCTCATGTCCTTGTCACAAACGAGATGTTTTTCCAGAAGTACACAAGCGATGGCTTTTTCCATCGCTGCAGTGGCATCCTTCTTTGTACAGGTCTCCCCAAAGAGTCGGCAAATGAACAGATGGTCAACAACCTTATATAAGCATGGCCAGAACACTTTTTTTTTTTTAATTAATTTGAAAAATCAGTTTTATAATCTCACTTGAATAGTTGTGTTATAAATGCCACTCCACAAATGCAGGTCAGGAACTAAGTTTAATACTTCACAATAAAAGGGGAGTTTCATAGGATATCAGAACCCAGTTTAGCAGAACTTTATACTAAGAGACTGCGAGTTTGGGAGTTGATACCTGGAGTTCTAATCCTGACTGTTAATATTTTTCTAAAAGATATTCTCCAGTTCAAACAAGAATTATTTGGGGAAGTTCTATGGCCTGTGTTATGAAGGAGCTTAGACTTACTATGATCACAGTGGTCCCTTCTGCCTTTAGAATCTATGAATGACTTGCTGTGTGGCTTTGGGCAACTCCCTTCACGTTTACCATCCACTTCTATGAAACCGTCAACTTCCTCTTATGGATATTGTGAGGATTAGTGTTTAAGAACTTTGAATAGGTGAGTACTGTATGCTAAGTTGACACTACGAGCTACTAGTGTCATGACACTTTCTCATGTACACATACTCGCACTAGTTCTCATTGAGCTACCATAAGTATAAATAGCAGTGTAGCTGTGGTAGCATGGGTCATGGCAGCAGATGCACAGCTGAGCCGTGCTGAGTACATACTCATAGGTTTCAGATGGATTTGTACTTGGCACTGCTCAGTCATGCCTTCATAGCTGCAGGAGCAACAGCGTTTCTATTCGTGCTAGCTCAGTGAGAGCTAGTGTGAGAATGTGTACATGAAAAGGGGAATCCTACTCCTATCTCCTAAGTATAGATGTAGCCATACAAAAATGCTCAGTATCAAGTTACTATGTAAACTTGGAACCCTCATACATTGGTTGCTTATCTTCTGCAACAATAGTCCTCCAAGACCACTCTGTTACTCTTCACTTCAGACTACCTCTGCATTCAGCATTTGAATTAAACCATAATGTTATAAAGTGGGACACATTCCCCTTACAAAGAAATGTGCTAAAAATAGAATCTGATGGGAGTCAACCTTTATCCTCATACCAGAGAGGTTTTAGATATCCTAGCATGGAGAAAACTGCTCTATGAGCTCACAGAGCAGCTGTGCTGCACTCTCTATGCTGACTCTTGGAGTGGAAACTTCAGCCAGCAGTGTTTGGCTTTTGCTATTACCTATTGCAGATAGTGTAATGAATTTTCTTATGGGAAACACTCATGAGTAATTCAAGAGAAAAAATTGGGACATACTAACTTCTCACTATAAGTTCTAGATACATTTATTGAAAGCCACACTTCAGCCTCATAGAAAACATAAAAATACCTTCTGTATTTAGAGATAGTGTTCCTTGTTTTCTCTTCCTTTTTGGTGTTTGTGTGCATGTGTTTAATTATTGAGAGGATGTGCAAGGAAAATGGCTCTTTGTTTTAAATAATTCGTTCTTTCCTGCTACTTTGTACTGGATGTGTCTGAATAACTTCAAGAGGATTGAGTCTTGGTTTGGGTGGAACAAGCAAACTGGAATAGATTACTTTTGTTTATTATTTGATTAATAGTTAAAGAAAATGTGGCTACATAAGCAGAAATTTCTCTACATTTCTCTATATCCAGCCCTCCCCTCGTCTCCCAGCCCCTCTCCCCTTTGGGCAGAAGCCAGAGGCAATGCGCTTTCCCTACTTGGTCTCATGGTGCCACCAGACCCCCTCCCTGCACAGCAGCTGCTGGAGTGGGCAAACTGGGAGCTGCGGCCATAGGAAGAGGCAGTGGCAAACTGCTGGGAGCTGCAGGGAGAGAGGCTGCTTTTGCTGCTGCCTCTCCCTGCAGAGCTAAAGCAGTCCGCCCCCCACCCCCGCAGTTCCCAGCTGTTTGCCACTGCCTCTCCAAACAGGGGTGGGAAAACTTTTTGGCCTGAGGGCCACATCCCCACATCGGGGAATAGAAATTATATGGTGGGCCATGAATGCTCACAAAATTGGGGTTGGAGTGGCTCTGGTTGGGGATGCAGGCTCTGGTGTGGGGCTGGGGATGAGGAGTTTTGGGTGTAGGAGGTGTTCTGGGCTGGGACGAGGGGTTTGGAAGGTGGGAGGAGGATCAGGGCTGGGGTAGAGGGTTGGGGCATGCGGAGAGGCTCAGGGGTGCAGGCTCCGAGTGGCGCTTACCTCAAGCGGCTCCCGGAAACAGTGGCATGTCCCTTCTCCGGCTCCTACATGGAGGCAGGGACAGGTGGCTCTGCACACTGCCCCATCCGCAGGCACCGCCCCTGCAGCTCCCATTGGAGTGCTGGAAGGGGCCATTGGATTGCATAGGAGCCAGAGCGGCACCATGCTGTGGCTTCCGGGAGCCGCGTGGTGTGGCCCTAACCCTGTGCCCTGTCTGGAGCGCTGGAGTTGGGCAAGCCCCAGACCCCGCTCCCCAGCGGGAACTTGCGGGCCAGCTTAAAACGGCTTGTGGGTCGTAGTTTGCCCACCCTGAGGTAACACCTGGGAGCTACAGGCAGGGGCCGCTGATGGTAAGAGCTGTTGGGGGGGGGGGGGGGGGGACGACAGGCGGACAAACCTTTACATTGTGTTTTCCCCCTCAGCAGGCACCTGTTTCTGGCAGAAGCCCCGAGCCCCACCATCCCACCATAGGGCAGAAGCCTCCCCAAGCTCCACTCCCAGAATGGTAGGCGGAGAATGAGCTGGGCTTGGGGGGCTCCATGAATCGCACTTTAACAGTAAAAGAGCAGCATGCTGCACACGAGCCGTGGTTTGGCCACCCCGTCCTAGAAAGTCACTTGGAAGAAATATTCTGCCCACTTAGAGCCTCATGTTTGAAAATAAATAAGTAACTTTGAAAAGAATTGGAAGCTTTAGCCCTAAAGAGAGTTCTAGAATTTAGTGTATGAAAGTCATTCTGCCTCACAAACACATTTGTCTTGGTTCTTCTTTTTTTAATGGAAAATTTATATTTTGTTAATGGTCAGGAGTTGGCCTCACATGTCATGAGGTTATTCAGTGTTGCTCTCATTGGAACGTTGCTTCCTGAAAACTATTATTAGTGTAGTAGTTGAGAGAGATATGAACAGCTGTTGAGATTTCAGTTTGAGTCACTGGATGGGCGGAACTGGTTGGAATTCCAGAAGTGATAACTATAAGGAACTAAGGTGGAGCCATTATGGAATTTACTTTGAAAACAGTAACCTAGTGGCTTTCAACCTATTTTTAATTTAATTTTATTTTTTTGGGAGGGAGAGGAGACACGGGAACTCTTACTTCTGCTAGGCTGGCGATTGGAAATCCCTCTGCTAGCTCCCAGCTCATGTCATTCTTCCTTGTCCCATTGCAGTTCACTCCATCTCTCCATTTAGCTATCTTCTGTGTTCTTGTTCTTTCTAGCTCTCCCCCTCCTTCTTTGCTCTATTGTCTCTTAGGTTTTTCTAATATAACTATTTTTTCTGTTTCTCTTTGGCTTCCTCCTATCTTCCACTCATTGTTTCTCATTCACCAGAAACATATTCTTCTCCCTGTGTGGCCTGGTTTACAAGTCTAGGTTTTTCTTTGGAAAATCACCGTTACTAACACCAGTGCAGCTTCACCAGTAGTACACCCTACATTGGTAGCCTTGATAAGATTTTTGCAGTTATTAGCTTCTACTACTGTATGGTTTTGACTTGCTCTGAGAAGGATTAAATGCAAAATTATTGAGCAACTTCCAAGGAGAGCATTTCATAGTTTCCAGCTTTTTATCATTATTTTGTTCCTGACTGTAAAATGGAGTACTTGCCTTGGGGTTGTTGTGAGGTTGTTCAGTGCTTTTGAGAACCTTTATGGCACAGAAGTATGAAGTGTTATTACTGTTCTAAATACATAGGAACATAAGAATAGCCATTCTGGGCCAGACCTGTGGTCCATCTAGCCCAGTATCCTATTTTCTGACAATGGCCAATGCCAGATGCTTTAAAGGGAATGAACAGAACAGGGTAATCATCAAGTGATCCTCCCCTGTTGTCCAGTTTCGGCATCTGACAGTCAGAGGCTTCGGGACATCCAAAGCTCGGGGTTGCATCTCTGACCATCTTGGCTAATAGCCACTGATGAACCTCTCCTCCATGAACTTGTCTAATTCTTTTTTGGATCCAGTTATAGTTTTGGCCTTCACAACATCCCCTGGCAACGAGTTCCACAAGTTGACTGTCTGTTTTGTGAAGAAGTACTTCCTTTTGTTTGTTTTAAACCTACTGCCTATTAATTTCATTGGGTGACCCCTGGTTCTTGTGTTATGTTATGGGGTAACACTTCCTAATTCACTTTCTCCACACCCATTCATTATTTTGTAGACCTCTATCATATCCCTCTTAGTTGTCTCTTTTCCAATCTGAATTGTCCTAGTCTTTTTAATTTCTCCTCATGAAATCTGTTCCAAAACCCTTAATCATTTTTGCTGCCCATCTCTGGACCTTTTCCATTTCTAATGTATCTTTTTTTGAGATGGGGTGACCAAAACTACACGCAGTATTCAAGGTGTAGGCATACCATGGATTTATGATATTTGTTGTTTTTATTATCTATCCTTTTCCTAATTGTTCCAAACATTGTGTTAGCTTTTTGACTGTTGCTGAACATTGAGCAGATGTTTTCAGAGAACTATCCACGATGACTCCAAGATCCTTTTTGAGTGGTAACAGCTAATTTCGACCCCATCATTTTGTATATATAGTTGGAATTATATTTTCTAATGTGCATTACTTTGCATTTATCAACATTGAATTTCATCTGCCATTTTGTTGCCCAGTCACCTAGTTTCATCTGTTTGGATGCTACAGACTTGGCAAATGTTTTCAGCATCCAGAGGGTTAACTAATGGGCAGAAGCCAGGAAATTTAGAGTTACTGCACTCATTTTGTTCTTTACTTACCCTGTTGTGCCTAGCTATTGTAGGGGTTTTACTAGTCAGCGGTTTGGCATGTTCTGTTGTTTAGTATCAATGGGGTGAACTTAAAAAGGAATTTCTCTCTCTCTCTGAGTTCCCATTTTGATCTGTAATAAAGTAATGTACACAGTGTGTTTTTGGTATTTAAGTAAATCTGGCCAGGAAATTACTTTTACCACCAGAATAACCCACTGGAAGTAATACCAGCATGAAAGGGAAACAAAAAGTGATTGGTGAGATAATGTTTTAATGGAAACATTGAACAGGATTTGCCTGGGCCCACACCCATTTTAAATTCCTCATAATGACTTTGTTTATTCCATTTGTAGTAGTCATGTTATGCATCAAGTACAGTATCCAAAATATAATATATTATAGCACCTCTTTTTGTCTGAGGATCTTAAAGAATTGTAGTTTTTGATGATTTTTGTTGTTTTGCATATAGAAATACTAAAGAAATGTTATTACCTGCCATTCTTCAAAGCATTTTAGAGATACTTAGGAAGCCTCTCAACATCCTGTGAGGTAGATTAACTATTAGAGCCATCTGTAAGATGGCTGAAGTGAGACTCAAAGAAGGTGAGTAGCTTACCCAGAATCACCCGGCAAGTCTATCAGAGTTGGAGTTAGTAATTAGGAAACCCTTCTCCTCCTACTCAGTGCACTAGAATACACCTCTACCCCAATATAACGCTGTCCTCGGGAGCCAAAAAAATTTACCGCGTTATAGGTGAAACCATGTTATATCAAATTTGCTTTGATCCGACGGAGCACTCAGCCCCGCCCCTCCAGAGCACTGCTTGACTGCGTTATATCCAAATTCATGTTATATCGGGTGGCGTTATATCGGGGTAAAGGTGTACTCCGCCCTGTGAGAATCTTTTAGGCTGAAAACATTAGGTTTTAGATTTCCCCTCTCTTCCCCCCCCCCCGGCTTTCTGGGCAAAGTTGCATTTAGACTAACACCACCTGAGTGGCTGTCCCACAAACAAACCATTTTGGTGTAGGTAGGGCTCTCAAACAGTCACAGTTTTAAATGAAGGAGACAAAATAATTGTTTTAATTTCAATGTTACACTGGAACATAGTACAAACATCCTCCCCTCCCTCCTCCTCTCTTCCCCCTATTCCCCATACACTAGTCTCTTCAAATTTGGTCAGACACCAAAGAATTGCTTTGTTGTTAAGCCATGTCCCAAGTTTCCAGGCTGACGTTGTGCATAGTAGTATGATCTCAGTGACCAGAAATCTGTTACTAGTGTGGAATGACCAAAACATTTTGTATGCCCACCCAAAAAATTCTAAGGCTGACAGTCCTGTTATTGTGGAGCTCACCACTGTGGTATCTGTGCTCCACAAATGAATTTGGCCGGTGGATCCATGCCTAACCTGTCCTATCCTTAACCTCCCTTCCACATGACTGCAGAGAGCCAGCATGGCGAAGAATTCTGTTTCATAGCTTCACCCACCTTAGCCCCTCACAAAAATTTTGCAGCATTTATGGCCCACCACAGTTTTGCTGGGATGTGAGAATTTGCTTGTAGGATTCATTTTAATGCAGTTTTTAAAGTGAATGAGAATTGTCAGATCTGTTGCAAAAGTTTGGAGTTCCTTATTTAGTCATCACTTTGTCCATTGGGGCACAGATGAAGAGAGGGGGAAGTACAAATCAAATCAGAGGATGTGGTATATCTAGGGTTGGTTCATTAAACATGGAATAGCTCTTTAGGGTAGGGAGTAACTCCTTCATATTTTATGTAGAACTGCTTCAAAATGTGCAAGTCTCACTACAACTTCCTGTGACTGAAGGAAATGAAAGGCCTGTCTGCAATATAAATTAAATATGACTTTAAATTTGTGTTAAAGGATGGTTTTAAAAGTGGTGATAAGAACCATACAAATCCCTATAAATAAACCTATTCCATATCACAGTGTAGATTAATAGGATAACCACAGGAAAGTACTGGATTTTTTCTTATCGTTCTTTGTATCTGACATGGTTCCTAGAAAGGAGGTGGTGATTTCTCACTCCCCACCACCTGGAGCAATATTGTCCCTTCTGCATCAGATCCCACTGGAAAATACTATAGGATCTGCCCCAAACTACATGAATATTAGGAGTCTAGAACCATCTGTGTAGAAGCCCTGTGCTGGGGGTTCTGGCCTCTGGCATCATGGTTCCATTCGAGTTGCTCATTCAGACTCCCCTGTACTGGGGGAGGAAGCAAAGGGTTCTGTTGAAGAGATAATATAGTCCCAGGTTGTGTTTTCTCTCCTGTTGAAATGTCACAGAACCAGAGAGCGGAAGAAGTCAGGGTTCCATGGAAAGGTCTCTTTGGGGTCCATTGGGAAAGGCAGAGTGTATGTATGACTCTGTTTTTGTTTTCCCAGCCTTCTTCTCCCCTCTCTTTCTCCCACCGCCCGCCGACCCAATCTTGCAGTATTTATTCATATGAGCATTCCTATGGACTTCATAAGAATATGGGCTGCAGGGTCAGATCCTCAAGTCATGTTGTTATGAGTTATACTTCAGGATTTGAAATTGGATTGTTAGGTGTGGCTTAAATCTTATTTATCACAGCATTAGCTGACTGTTGCATTAGATTAGTAATAGCTACTCAGAAGCAATTTACTTTTTCATTGTCACATCCCTTGGCAATTTATTTTAGGACCATATCTGGTCTTCCCACATGTCTTCCCTGAATCTGTCAATAGAAAGAATAGCTATTATTTCCATTGTACAGATATTTGTATAATCTCTATGTAATCACCAGGTACAACAAATATTCAGTATTTCACAATTTTATGAAATTATACCGAACTAAAAATTAATATTTAAATGTGGTGTTGCAGCATTAATTGAGCTATGTCATTTCCTGGACAATTTGTTTGACAATATTTGTTCTAATATTAAAAGTAGGTATGATGTGGTCCCAGATTAATATAAAGTTTCTGAGTTTTGCTTTATATTCAGTTTTAAAACAATTGCTTTGTGGGGAAGAGCTTTTTACTACGGTGTGCATGTTCTTGTTTTAGTTGCGGCTAGATTATTGCATCTTAATTTGACTGTAATAGCCCATGTTCCAACAAGTGCTTATTGACTGTAAACTTCTCCTTCGTGTTTAAGACTTTTGAATGGCTTTGCATATGTCTTTTTTTTTTTCTTTTCTCTTTTCTTCCTTCCAACATATTTTCCAACTTGTCCTTTAAATTGTACACAGGCCAGCTATTTGTGTGACAGGGGAACTGGAGCTGTCTGTAATTGTGCTGCTTCTATGGAGTAACTTTTTTTTTTTTTTTAACAGTTTCCCAGTCTGTCTGTAGTTAAAAGTAAACCTTTAAAAAGTTCCCTTTCTTAATTATTTTTAATTGTATTGTAGAAAGCTACAAAATGGTGCTTGTGTATGGGGCACCTTGTATAAATACAAAATTGTTCTTTCATAGATGAAGATAACTCACTCATATTAGATTGCTTGGCGTCCAAGTCAGGGTGTGTTGGCTGTCTAGGGGTACTTGACATCTGAGAGAAGGAAGTGAGTAGTTCTTTTCTTGGTCCAAAAAGACACCAATCACACAAGTGGGGAAATGACCTTACATGGAAAAATCTAAAAGAAACAACCAAAAAAATCACAGCATTGTGAAAATCCTGGGGTGCAGATTTGACTTTCACCTCAGGTAGCGCCAACCCAAAGCAGTCCTTTCTTCAGTTACTGGGGAAATGACTTCACAAGGCTGAATTCTTTAAATATATATTTTCCAGTGTCTTAAACATGTACATTTTCCATACATCTCGGTTATAAAAGCCCCCCTCCCGCAGCGCAGGTATGTTTGTTGTAGCTGAAGCAAAGGAAGCCTGTGGACATTAATGATAACAGAACTTCTGTTCCAGTACTTCTTATTAATGGCTTTTAAATTATAGGCTTGTGGCTTTTCTCCTCTTCTACATATACAAGGGTACAGAACATAGCCCTGGAGTTGCTGTGCCACCTTTCTATGGTCTGAGCTCACACTTGTTGCTGCCTCAGTAACCCCACAAAGACTTTCAGGTGTCCTGGGGCTACACCCTGCCTTGGGCCTTGTTTACTGATATAAAGTTCAAAAGGAAAACAAAACTTCTGGCTGAGGCTTTTCCTTCAGCCAGTTTGTTCTCTGATTTAGCTGTATTGTCTCCTGTGTAGGCATCCTGGCCTTCCAGCATGGTCCCTCTAGACAGAATACCATCCCTTCTAGGGACCACTGTCCTTAGTAAGCACACAGCTGTCACCCCAGTCTCCAACAGACTTCCTGAGTGTCTGCCTTCTCAAACTTCAGACACTTTTCAGCCTACTTTGCTCAGTTTTTCCTCTCAGGCCCTTCTGGGCTGTTTGAGGCTCTCCCTTGCCCTTATTATCCAGGTGTTCCTGGAGTCTGTCTTCTCCTTCTGGAGAGGACCCAAGGCTGCCTCCTTCCCTCTGCTTCTTCATAGCCCTCTCTAGTCTACCTCCAGAGGCTTGATTTAGCCATGTGACCTGCCTGTCAGGTAACATTCATTCTCTCCACCTGTGGAGGCGATTGTGTCACAGGTAGAGCTGGGATCCATCTCCCATAATGGACTGGGATCCAGCTCCCAGTCACTCTGGTCTGAGGTGGAATTTTGCCAGTCAGACATGCTAATATACTGTTTCTGCACTCTTAGGTTGGATCAGTGTGCAAAACCTAACCTTTAAAATATCTGTTACAAGCAAATATGTATTTTCAGTTGCAGTTCAGTGTGGATATATCTACTTTTTACTTTGGGTACATTTTTATGCTTGGATGGGGAAAGAAGCTCATTGAATAAATGACTTGGAGGGTGGTGTTATGCTATATGTAAATATGTTAGACTGTATTTCAGCACTCTCACAGTCTAGCAACCAGTAGATCATCCACAAAGATCCAGTAGTTTGATTCCGAAATAAAGAATTTGCTTCTGTATTTAATGAAAGGGGAAATATGACTGGAACTGAAGTTAACATTTTTATACTTGTGTTCTATTAATTGATCTATATCTATTCTGCAGGTCTGTATATATATAAATACTAGGGTTACCATATTTTGTGCCTCCAAATGGAGGACACTCCACGGCCCCCGGCCCCGCCCCCAGCCCCGCCCATACCCCCGCCCAACCCCGCCCCCTCCCCAAAGTCTCCGCCCCCTCCCCTGCTTCCCGCGAATATTTGATTCGCGGGAAGCCTGAAGCAGGTAAGGGAGGTGTGGGGGGAGGAGGCGCGGCCCAGGCTGGCCCCCCGGG
>NC_048302.1:54968355-55070137 GCF_013100865.1 Trachemys scripta elegans
CCCCACTGGCTGCGGTTCGCCGTCCTGGGCCAATGGGGGTGGCGAGAAGCGGCGCGGGCGACCGATGTGCTGGGCCCGGCTTCTCGCCACCCCCATTGGCCCAGGACGGCGAACCGCAGCCAGTGGGGGCCGCGATCGGCCGAACCTGCCGTGTCAGCGGGTAAATAAAACTGGCCCGGCCCGCCAGGGTGCTTACCCTGGCGAGCCGCGTGCCGAACGTTGCCGACCCCTGTGTTAAACACTTGGGAACTGTAGATGATAAACTTAACAAATACAGGGTTTCTACCACCAATATCTACCTGCTTGATGGAAACTGGTTGTGCTACAGGAGATGTATTTCATGTAATTTCACAATATGGATCTGAGATGATTTGCTGCACTTTGTATTCTGTTCTTATTATAAGCATTAAAAGTTGACAGATTGCTTTCAGTTTAGTTAATTTATGGGAAATCAGCTACTCAGGCTGTTTATGTTCGGTGGCACAAGGACTCTGAGTGAATTTACAAGATTATTAAAATGTTATTCAGTAAATTCCATATAAGATGTTTCTGTCAAGGAGTCCTGATTGAATAAGTCCCCTATTATCTGAGTCTTGATTAATTGGCATTTTCCAGTTTAATAAAAAGAAAATGTTCTTTAAATGTCTTCTAGTATTTTATTACTTTTTTAAAGTTGTACTTAGTCTCATATTTTACATACATTATTATATTGGCATAAAGGATGACTTAACTTGATTTGCCAGAGTGCATATCTAAATCCGTGATAGCGGAATTTAAATTACATGGTTTTTGCATATATAATAATGTGGGTTTTCAGATTGTGCATTCGTTTTAGGTAAAAGCCACTTCTGTGACTTCTGCTTTTGTCATAGGTATTATATATTTTGGTGTGTGTGTGTGAACATTGTCCCCTCAATGTTGAGTCAAATGGGTGTTCTTTAGCTTGTGATTGTCAATTCTGGTGGGATTCTTTTTCTTCTAAAATATTATTTTTCAGCTTTATTAGTGTGGTCCCCAAAACACTCTCTCCCCCCACCCACCCCATTCCTTTGTTCCATGAAAAGTGTTACAGTCCTGGATCCCTTCATGCATGTATCCGACAAAGTGGGCATTCACCCACGAAAGGTTATGCTCCAATACATCCTATTAGTCTTAAAGGTGCCACAGGACTCTGATGCTTTTTACAGCTCCAGACTAACACGGCTACCCCTCTGATACTAGTCCTGGATCAGCTTGCTCTGTAATAACTAAACACCCACAGGCACATCGTCTTTTTGGTGTTTGTTACAGTTCACTGCTTTGTATGGTGTTGCAATGTAGATCCTCGTATTGTTCTGTAGCCTAACTCTCCATGCCAGAGATAAAATAAATCAGGGCGAATATGATAACTAAGGATAAGACTGCTTGACAGCTCTCTCACTTCCTGAGAAGTGAAGCAATAATGCTGAGTGGGAGGATTTTATAGTAGGCTGGGGAAGAGGAGATGTGTAATAAGCACTGATATGGGAGTTGTTTCCTCATTATAAAAACTTTACAGTCGGTTAACACAAATAGGATAAACAAGAGTGATCAAGTCTGCCTGCATACTGGGTTGCCACACCTTTTGTGTTGGCTGCTGCTTCTTATGGAACTAAACTGCCACATGCCTGGGCTCTGAGAAGGAATGATGTGTCAGAGCACCAGTTCAGGAGCTCAAGTACTCCTTTTCTTTGATGTTCATAGCTAAAAGGAAGGATGTAGCTCTTAGGGTATGTCTACATTGGCAATTATAGAGCTGCTCAGAGAGCGCTGAAGGGAAACCACTGTTGTGTGTTCACACTGTTAGCTGCCTGTACAATAGCATGTTCACACTTGTGGCACTTGCAGTGGCATTCGGAGCGGTGCACTCTGGGCAGCTATCCCACAAAGTACCTCTTTCTCTTCTGCCGCTAAGACTTGTGGGAAGGCAGAGGGGCCATGGGCCATCCTGGGTCCAGTGCCAATGCCCCGTGATGCATTGCTTTGCATCCCAGCAATCTCAGTGCTTCCGTCTGAATTTGGTGCCATCTTTCAATGGTTTGTGTACTGCGCGCCCTGCCTCTTTCAGGCTGCGGGAATGGATCCCGAACTGCTGACCAATATGCTGCTCGCTCTGACCAACACGTCATGAGTGGCAGTGGAGTTATTCCTTAAACTACAAAGGCAAGAGGAGTGTGACATTGATCTTGCCACATGAAGTAGCTACAACATGAGATTGCTTGTGGCATTCACGGAGATGCTGACTACAGTGGAACGCCGCTTTGGGCTTGGGAAACCAGCACTGGGTGGTGGGATCACATCGTCATACATGTCTGGGATGACGAGCAGTGGCTGCAGAACTTTTAGATGAGGAAAGCCGCATTCATGAGACGGTGTGATGAGCTTGCCCCAGCCCTGCGGTGCAAGGACACGAGAATAAGCTGCCCTGTCTCTGGAGAAGCACATGGCGATTGCACTGTGGAAGCTGGCTACTCCAGACTACTACCGATCGGTCACTAACCAGTTCAGAGTGGGAAAGTCTACCATTGGAGTCGTGCTGATGGAAGCATGCAGAGCCATTAATCGCATCCTGCTCCGAAAGACTGTGACTCTGGGCAACGTGCATGCGATTGTGGATGGCTTTGCACAAATGGGCTTCCCTAACTGCAGAGGGGCCATAGATGGCACGCACATTCCAATTCTGGCACCAGACCACCTAGCCACCGAGTACGTTAATCGGAAGGGGTATTTCTCTATGGTTCTCCAGGGACTTGTGGATCACCGTAGGCATTACATGGACATTAACGCAGGCTGGTCTGGAAAGGTGCATGATGCAAGCATCTTTTGGAACACTGGCCTGGTCAGGAAGCCCCAAGTAGGGACTTTCTTCCTGGACCAGAAGATCAACAGCTGAACAAGTGAAGAATGACTGTTGAGTGTGCTTTTGGCCGCTTAGTGGCCTGCTGGCGCTGCCTATATGGGAGGCTGGACCTGGCCGATGACAATATTCTTATGCTTATAGCCACGTGCTGTACACTCCATAATATTTGTGAAGGGAAGGGTGAAAGCTTCACTCAGGGCTGGACCGCAGAAGCTCAGCGCATGGAGGCTGAGTTTGAACAGCCAGCAACCAGGGCTATTAGCGGGTTGCAGCGTGGGGCCATAAGGATCAGGGATGCTTTGAGGCAGCAATTTGAAGCTGAAAGCCACTAATATTTGCTGCTATGCTCGAGATTGCAGTGCTTGTAATGCTAGGAGGTGACTGGTGCAAATAATGCAATAAGGGGGTTTAACATAATTGCATGTTGCTTTGCAGTGCTCTTTTTGCTTTTACTTAATAGAATAAACGTTGCTTTCAAACCAACACAATTCTTTTATTAAAAGATAACAACCGGATGAGAGAGTCAAATGACAAAAATACATCAGCAGGGAGGGGGATGGGAAGGTCTCCAGAGGAGGAGGGGTCCTGGGACAGCTACAGATTTGTCTGTCCAGGGATCATACCCAACCTTCTCCTTTGGAGTACAGTGCAGAAGGTGCTGTACTTCAGCAGGGCCAAACTGCAGAGGGATGGCTGTTGAGTGCAGTGAGTATTGGGAGTCCACATTGCTGGACTGTGAGGAGGGAGGAGTGGAATGCTGTGGGTAGAGAGTGGAGCCAGGAGGTTGATGATAGTGTGTTGGCTGTGTGTGTGTGTGTGGGGGGGGGGGGGGGGCATGGGAAAGAGTTTTGTGACAGCAGCTGCAGGGGAGGGCGGGCGCGGAGCTGCTCGGTTCGAAGAGCTAATATTGCCTAGAGCATGTCCACTTGGCGCTCTATAACGTTTAAGAGCTGCTCCGTGGCTTCTTTCTGCTGTGTCGCGTTCTCCTTTTGGTTCCTCTTCTCACTGTCCTGCCACTCCTTCAATTCCTATTTCTCAGCAGCAGAATGCATCATAACATCACGCAGAAAGTCCTCCTTCGTTCCTCATGTCCGTTTTCTAATTCTGAGCAGCAGTTCTGCTGCTGATAAGGGAGGCTGGCCTCCCAAGGTCATCTCTGTGAAGTTTAAACACAACATTTTACAAAAGCAGTATTGTTTGCAACACAGACAACACTGATTCAGTGCTTTAAAACACAGCCAGTACACTCACACCTGTCACCTAGTGGCTGACCCCAGGCAAGCACACATGAGCCACAAGACCCCCAAAATGGTGAGTGTCCGCAGGGGCAGGGTAAATCACTCTTCCTGGACCCTGCTGTACACTGGGCATGTGGCTCTTGGGGCAAGCCGGCACTGTAGGGGGGCCTTGATAATCATTCCTGTCCCCACACTTTCCACAGGATATAATCATTATGGAAGATATCTCGCTGCTGAGGGTCAGCAGAGAATCAAGGGAGGGTCTTCTCCAAGCCTGTGGCTTCTGCCCTGGCCCCATACGGCTCGCCTGAGTGCAGTAATGATGTTGTGTCTCTCCTCCCCCACCCCCCAATGTCGGCACAGTGGTGCGGTAAAGTTACCATTAACAGGACAAGAAACAAAACAGCTCTCCCGAGGAACCTGTGGCAGCGGATTGCCCAGTATCTCCAAGAGAGTTTCCTGGAGATCTGTGAGGGAGATTCCCATGAAGCGAGGGAGTCTATCAACAGCCTGTTCCACCGCTCAGAATAGGCAGGCGGTGGGAGATAAGCCTGCTTTCTGCAACCCTTCTGCTCCCAACAAATCGCTTCAGCAATTCTCAAAATCATATCCACTTCCCAGGGGCCTCCTTTCCCGTTTGCGCTTCTCCAAGATTCGACTGCTGTGACTGGTTCGGCTCCTCTGGGGTAGAAAAGAGCTGCTGACTGCATGCATCTCTGGCCTCCTAGACATCTTCTGCCTCTGGGTCTCCCTCCCCCTCTTTGTCCAAGATTTCCTCCTGCTGCCTTGGTCCACCCTCGACTGGCATGTGAGCAACGGAAGTATCCACAGTGGCCTTCGCAATGGAGGTGAGGTCGCCGCCGAGTATCACGCCCAGCTTTTTGTAGAATTGGCAGCTCATGGGTGCAGCACCGGAGCAGCGGTTTGCCTCCCACGCCTTATGGTAGGCGTTCCACAGCTCCTTCACTCCTGCACTGCAGTGTGTCCCGGTCATAGCCCCTTTCTGTCATGCATCTTGAAATCTGTCTGTAGGTATCATAATTCCTACAGCTGGAGCGCAGTTGAGACTACACAACCTCCTCTCCCCAAAAGCTGATGAGGTCCAGCAGCTCAGCATTGCTCCAAGAGGGGGATTGCCTGGTGAGTGGAGCAGGAATGGCCACCTGGAAAGATGCGTTGAGACCACTGTACGCATCACCGAGCAAACAGGAAGGGGACTTTCAAATTTGCAGAAGAATGTACAGAGTGGGGATGATGGTTGGTCACCTGAGGGCAGGGCACTAGAGTTCAAACCGATGACCAGAGAGGTGAGAACAGGCATTGTGGGACACCTCCCGGAGGCCAATTGCAGCGCTGTAATCGCCACGGTGTCTGCACTAGCACCGAAGCGCAGTAGCCCCGGTGCAGAAAGCTCTACGCCTCTCATCGAGGTGGTTTTTTTAGAGCGCTACAACTGCACAGTTTCTGTGCACTAAGTCGCTTGGCAGTGTGTACATCTCAGGAGTTACAGTGCAGAAACCTGCTTTACTGCGCAGAAACTTGCCAGTGTAGACAAGGCCTATGTCTTTGAAATACTAATTCTGCAATCAGTTTTTTAGTCCTGACCTTTCTCTCTAACTGCATTCAAGTTGGTTTTTTAACTAGTAGCACCCGTTAGAAATCATACTTGCCCGATTTTCCTATATTTATATTAACATGATGATGTGCTGAGTGCCCTCAACTCCCTTTTGGCTTTTGCATGAATTGATGTTGCTCAGGACCACAGACATATTGAAAAGGAGATGAAGTCCAAAGTAAAGGACTTGAATATTTGCTTTTTGTAACTAGCATAAACTTACTCCTTATGGCATTAAGATGTTTCTTTCATCAATATCCAACTGTGTCTCTGACTTCTTATACACTATGAAAACTAGACCACTTAACTAACAGTCAGTGAACCCTTTTTCAGTAGAGTTAAAAAACATATTGATTAAAAAAAAATGCCTCCATTCTGCAACCTCCACAATTCAGAATGAGGTGTGCAATTAAGTTTTTTGCACTTGTTCACTATATGGTGCTTTAAACAGGATGAGGCCAAACCAAACGGTCTCACATGAGCAAAGCTGCAGCAGTAGAAGGGCAGACCTTTGTTTTGTGAATGTATACAGGTTTTGCATACTATTTCCATTAAGTTCCAGATTGCCCTAAATGATGGTGATTCTAAATTTATTTCCCTGTTGAAGATGCCTCCTCTTTCTTTGTAAGGGCAGAAATATATAAATTTTCTTGTAAACTACTCAGTGTGAGCACTGTTGGAAGCCATGCATCATTGATCACTCATTTGTGTAGCCAGGAGAATAAATTAAAGGAACAGAGGCAGCAACAGTAGTACATGGAGTGCTGCTTTTACAATAGCTTCCATTGAACTTAGAATTAGAATGTCTATCTTCCAAGAAGGAAATTGTTAGCGACTGTGGAAACAAAGTGAAAACTGAACTGTAACTAATTCAGGAAGCTCCAGTGTAGGGCCTAGAAACTGGGTATCTCTGCCCATTGCTACAGAACACAATCACAAAAGGGAGACACTTGAAGAGAAGAAAAATGATTATAGGCCTTGAGAGCAGTAGTAGCTAGCCTACCAAGACAATGAACTACAGAGAGAAATTAAGTGTGTAAGAAGAGACATCTTATGAAGGGAACTTGGAGTAGTGGCACTATCGTTTTTTTTTGGGTCTCCCTTACCTCCTGAGTAAATGACACATTTTTTGTTTAAAATTAATCTTTGTAACCTTTTTACATGTTTCTCACTGTACTTACTGCTTGTTACTCTGTTACCTTCCTTTATCCTCCAAAAACTATAAAGGAAAAATGTGGATATAAAATCAGAAGGAAAAAAGTGGCTTGAAGATTTTTTTTTTTTTTTTTTTTTGTAGTAGCAGTAGTAGTTCTTTATACCAGCTCCCTCTGTGTCTCCTCTCTTGTGACTGAGCATGCTGTTTTTAATGTTTAGACATGCAGGAATACTTTATCCCTCCCCTAATTGGAATCTGAGATTGTCTACACTATGGAAACTGTACCAATGTAGCTATGGTGCCATAGTCGTTCCGATATAACTACATGGTATAGACTCAGCCTACACTGACAGAAGAGGTTTTCCATTGCTGTTGTAACACCACCTTCCCAAATGATAGTAGCTAGTTCGATGGAAGCATTCTTCTGTTGAATTAGCTACATTTATACTGGGGGGTTAAGTCTGCACAGATATAGCGCTATGGGGTGTGAATTTTTCATACCTCTGACCAGTATAGATGTGTTGGACAAATTTAAAGGTAGACCAAGCCTAAGGGCCTGAGACTGCAGTCAATTCCCACAGGCTGAATGTACAAGGACGCACTGGGAGACCCAGAGCTGATGCTAAATGTTTTGAGGATTTTTTAGAAAACAACAGTAGTGGTGTGGCAACTTTAACATGGATTAGCAATTGGGAGTCTCACAGAAGAAGTTAAGTAGGAAGAAGTTCAAGACTGTGGAAAAATACATTGAACTTTGGATCTTCATCTCCTATTGAACTGTGAATATCCAGGGTCAACTTGAGCTAGAGTGGCCCTCAGAAAACCAAAATGTCATAACTTGTGAAATTCTAAACTTCCCAGGTTTTGTGTATGTGTACATACAAATTAAATGATAAATTATTTAAATAGCCCCGCTGCAACATTACAAGCGTAATGGGTGCATAAAGAGAAAAGTTTTATGGCTTAAAAGAGGGTTTTAAAATATGTGGCTTACAATTTAATTCTAGTTAAACATTCATAAATTGGTTGAGCATGTATTCTACACTTCATTTCGAAGGATGGAGAATGGAATAAAAGATTAACTGCTTGAATGGGCAAATCAAATAAGAGTCAAAGTCCCAGGCTGCTACTTCCTAAATGAGTGAGGCTTAATGCTGTCATGAGGATCTACTTTGTTTGAACTTCACTAATATATTCAAATACCCATTCGTTTTTATTGCCTTGCACGTTATAAACATTTCTGTTAAAAACTGGACCTAAAATGCACCAATATTGAACTGAGACAAATATACAGATTTTAAAATATTTGAAATAATTCCTACATTAGAACTGTACTTTTTCTATGCTAATTTGGGACTGTGACAGGGATTCACTTTACATCAGTATTTTGAACTAATGTTTTCAAATTGTTGCAGGATACCTGTGTGTGTGTGTGTGTGTTCATAAAAGACATTCATTTATAACTTGTATGGTGAGTTAGTGGAAGCAGGGATGGAGATGGAAGGAAAGGAAAAGAGACAGACTGCCACAAAGACTTACTTTGCCATCAACATTTATTTCAAAATTGTCTTTTTTCCTTCTCTTTCTCCCTACCCTTCCCCACCAAAAGCAACAACCCAACCAAAACCCAACTATTACCTCGATAACCTGTCTGTGATGCCCTTCCCCCAAGGTCTGCTCTAGAACAATGCTGTTCCTATGTAGGAGGATTGAACTCAATGGTGGAAGTCTTGGGTTGTGCTGTAACAATGCAACATGTCAGTGCTTGGTAGTTTGCAGTAAGAGTCACGAAGTCTGGATCTGAACTGTCCCAAAGTTCAGAAATATCTGGTATAGTTGATTAAAAAAAATAAAAAGTGAAAAACTGGAAGGAGAATTAGTATCAGAACTTCAGGAACAGGCTCTGCAAATGAAGAAATTGCAACCTCAGTACATGGCATGCTTCCAGAGAAAATCATTAGCCTGCATCCAAACTTGCCAGTTCGTAATCTTGTCTGATCTCTCATGCTCAGCAAAGGTGGGCCTAGTTGGCAGAGAGGTAGAAGATTAAAGCCAATAGGGAACACTTCTGTGCATTGTGTTGCAGGTGCTGTTTCTTCACTTACAGAACTTGTTCCTTTATTTCTTTTTCCAATTCATCACTTAGTTTTTCCCTCTCCAAGTTATTTAAAAAAAATCAATTTGTCTTATTTTAATTCTCTCAAGAAATTAATTTGTTTCCTTCAGGAAAGTAACTTAACTTTTGCATTTCTTTATTTCCTTTACTGATATATTCAGTAACTAAAAGTGTACAGTAAAAATAGCTGCATAAAAGAGGAAAAAAATTGACAGTAGGTTTCTCAGATGTAACACATCCTGTCTCATGACTTGTTTTTTTTTTTTTAATTTTTATGTAAGCCATCTAAGGAGATGTAGTCATTAGACCAGTCTGTCTCTGCTTATAATCTTAGATTTTTCATACAATGAAAGAAGGTTCCTCTTTTACTTTGGCTTGATTTTTGTTAAACATGGTCAGGAACAGAGTGGAGGAAAGAAAATGGGCTGAAAGTCCTTGTGGCTAATCAGATAACCCTGTCTGCCTGGTACTCAAAATAATGCCATTTCCCTTCCACCTCTGTTAATTTGACTGTTAATGTCCAAATTAGTTTTACAGATAGGCTTTGAGAGAGAGAACTTTTTAAAATAGAAGTCCGTAATCATTTGTTTACTGCATTTCATGGTTTGTACAGTTCTTTTAAAATGCAAAAGCTGTCTGAGTGATTTAGATTTATCGAGTATTATTGCCTTTCTCTGATTTAGTTGTGCCATTTTGGGCTAGTCAGTGTCTATGTGCTACAGAAATGAGCTCTTCAACAGGTGTAAGATCGAGCTCCTCCATCGAGCCTCATGTCTAAAATGGATTGATGATCAAAAATGGTAACTCTTGTGTTCTTGTGAGAATGTCACTGGTAGCAGAGCAGAACAGAACGGCATTAGCTGTGTGACCTTTTAATGTAGGTTAAAATATTAAAAAAAGATTCTCTCAAACAATCCAAGAAAACACTTGGGAGTAGCGTATAGATACTTGAAGTTATCAAATTCTTCCTTTTTAAGCCAGCCTTTAACCCTTTGAGTAGTGCAAAATCAAATTTTGCTGACAAATTTACCTGATTTCCCTCTGTATGAGCAAACCACTAGGCACAGGATTGGCCTCAGGCTTTTGGGGATGGTTGGTGAGAATTCTTTAGGGTCACCAGATTAATTTTTATTTTTTAAAAACTTAGAGGGGAGGGAAGTCCTTGGGCCTCTACTAGTTTTCTCTGCTTCAGGACAAGTGCTCCACAGCATAGAGAGTTGGGCTACATGCATATTAGCCAAAACTTGTTTTCAGAGAAAGCAAGTCAAGGAGCTGGGGACTGCTGGAGTGGTTTTGTTTCTGTTTATGGTGAACTTCAGGTTATTTTCTACTACTTTCTATTGTTTAACACAATAGAACACAAACCTAGTATCCAGTAATTTGTATGTAGGGTAGAATGTCTGTCTGCCAGGGAAGTGCAACAAGTGAAGGTGTATAAACTAAGCTTGGTTGTGTGGTGGCTGTGTTGTATCTCTTTTCCTTGAACTTTTTCTATTGACCACCATTCTCTGCTGTCCATCCCCTGTGTCTTTCATGTTGTTCCCCACCCCCCATGTTTTTTTCTTTTCTTTTTACTCTCCCCACAGTGTCTGTCTCCTTTTCTACCACCCATATGTCATCCACACTCCTCTTAGCACTTGGGAAGCTTTTGTTAAAGCACTACATATCACCCTTCTATTGTGAAGTAGGTAAATAAATATTATCCTCATTTTACAGATGGGGGTGGGGGTAGGATGGAAAATTACATGACTTCACCATAGACAGTCACTCTTGGACTCATGATTAGAATACAGGAAACCATTGTTTAAATGTTGATGGCACCCATTACTTCCTCCCCCACCCCCACGCACCTTAAAAGGCAGCACAACGCTGCCCTGCATAGGAGTTGGCTCAACTTCAGACAAATTCTGATGGCAGAGGGGAAGTTTGCAGTGAATGAGATGGCCACAAACTGGTATCAATTCCCTCCCATCAAAAACTGAAGAGTGAAAAGGGTAGACCCTGGTTTCTGTAGCCATGGAGGTAATGTGCGGGAAAGCCTATGAATAAGCTGATTTTTTTAGGGAAAAATTGCAATAACAGGTTTTCAGTTCTAAAACTTGCAACAGAAAGGAATACAGTAAATGGGCGCCAGGTTTTCTGGGTAATGAAGGAGCCAGGTTTATGTTACTGAAGATTGTTAGAGATCTAGAAGGGTTGGCGGGGGATATATCACTGTGGTGATAAGCAGTACAGAAAATTATAATCCTGTCTGACTTTCCTATTTGCACTTAAATACTCTTTCAAAAGCATTAACTCTTTTACATTAACTCAGCCTCTGACTATTATGAGAGACCTAAAATTGAAGTCTTGCCAATCATGGTCAGTAAAGATCTGGTGGCCTCCTTTGTAAGAGCAGGGAGATTTACTCCAGTGTCCTGGCTAGTTTCCAGTTTGGTAATTACATTCTGCTGACCCAGAATTTCTCTCTTTTAGGGAATGGGAACTAGTCTTCATTATTCCTGTAAACTGTCATGCAGGCTGCTGACTGCTAACCAGAGAAATTAGATTAGGGGTCGGCAATCTTTCAGAAGTGGTGTGCTGAGTCTTCATTTATTCACTCTAAGTTAAGGTTTCATGTGCCAGTAATACATTTTAATGTTTTTAGAAGGTCTCTTTCTATAAGTCTATAATATATAACTAAACTATTGTTGTATGTAAAGTAAATAAGGTTTTTAAAATGTTTAAGAAGCTTCATTTAAAATGCAGAGCCCCCCAGACCGGTGGCCAGGACCTGGGCAGTGTGAGTGCCACTGAAAATCAGCTTGCATGCCGCCTTCGGTACGCGTGCCATATGTTGCCTACCCCTGGATTAGATCATGGTCACAGGGCAAGCTGCTTTTAGACCTCTTTTAGTCCTTCTCGAGTGTACTACTATGGGGATGTGGATGGGTTTTGCTACCTTCACCCCTCTCTGGGAAAGGAATCATGTTGTTATCCCACTCTTAAACTGGATCTCTGGTTTGCAGCTCCCTTGTCTACTAATGGTTTTCTCCTGACAAGACCAACTGTATTTTGGCACTTGTAAGCCCTTTACCTCCAAGAGCCCGTGACAGCAGCTGATTAAAGTGACTCAAAATGCAGCTTCTTCTAAGCAAAGCATTTATTCTCCCAAAGTTACATAGCATGCAAAGCAAAAGGTTAAAACAATAAAGACCTAAATGCATCTTTCCCCTCACCTAAACATGAATTGTTCCTTGGAAGCTTTTTTAAAATTTCCCTCCAGCCCAGTTACCTCCATCTCTTGGTTGGCGGAGAGAGACTACTTGCTACAATTTGTGTGTCTTTCTCACAGCATGTCTCTGTCAGTGTCTCCTCCATGGGCAGCTGGTGACAACCCCCACGCCACCCCTTCTTCTTTAGGTCAGCATCTTTTAAGGTATTAGTATCCACTTTGATCGTAGGCTCAGGCCTGGAAAAAATAAACCTTGCCAGCCTGGCTGGAGACAGGTAAAGGTGTTCTCCAATTGATAGCTCCCCTATTATTTCCTCAAGGACCCTTTGGATATGTCTACACTGCATAGTATATCTGATCTCTGACACATGTTTAAGTCCAAACCTCTCTACTGTCCACACACGCGGCCCTCTGACATTTGGCAGTACCTCCTCAAAACATGGGTTTGCTGGGTCTCCTAGGTGTATAGGTATGAGCCTGCATTTCACTCAAGCCTGTAACCAAGCCTACCCACTTTGCAGTGAGGATGCTGCTGGAAGCCTATGTTTGTATTCGGAGAGTCTGCCAATGCTATCCTACATTCTTTTGGGCTGTGTGTCCTGGTCCTTCTCGCTCCCAATGTCACACTCGACTCTCAGGAACTGGAAGCAACCTCCTAGCTTCTTGATGTTTAACCCTTCCGTATGGACTGCTTAGAAGTAAACACAAGTAAGCCCAGCTCTTTGGAAAACTGAAAAGATGCCCTGCGCACAGCTAGCTGGCCAGAAGAACGCACCAGGGTTCTGGTCAATATGTGGTGTGATGGCAGCAAGAAACCTGCATGCTTATGAAAGGCTGGTGGGACTGGAGATCCAGTGAACAGGTATTCCATGCTAGGAGCGGATCAAGCACTTCAAGACTGCCTATTGCAAAGTGAAGGATGGGAATGATGAATCTGGGAACTCCCCAGCTATTGCCCATGGTATAGTGAATTCAACTAGGTACTGGGAGCTGCACTAAAATCCTGCATGACAGTTTCCTAAGCAGGGATAGAATGCTTATAATCTCAGAGACAGAGGCAGCGGGAACAGACACACCACCAAAGGAGAGCCTGGAGTTGCTTGAGCAGACCCCTCAATAAACCAGGGTGCTTCTGCCAGGCCCAGATCAGCCTACACAGATGGACCAGCTAAGGGGATGTCCTGGGTCCATTGTCGGAGGACCTGTTTGGGAATGGCCCTGGGGAGCAGCCCTAAGAGGAAGCGTCAGAGTCTGGTATGTTATGATCACTATATTTTATTATTGCCGCTAAGAATGGGAGGTATTTTTGAGTTGTGCCCAATACAATTATTATTAGATGCAAAGGGTTATACTTTGCTCCTGTAGAGGACAGAAGCCATGCCATTTCCCTGACTGCCCCCATATCTGACACCAGATGGGAGCTAAGATGGATTCCCAGATGGGGAAAAAAAATTAACAATGTATCTAGTAAGAGGCTAACGCTAGCTGTTTGTTTATTGATCAAAAAAGGGTTGGTGGCTTAGCCTTACTGAGCATAGATTCATAGATCTGCACATAAAGCTCTGTTTATAGTGCTGCCATGCCAGAGCGCCCTCTGGTACAACTGAAGCGTCCCAGGCTGCCTAGAAGACTTATCAGTCCAAATGTCAGCAGTGGATGTGTTTAGTTTCCTGGGCCCCTATCTGGGCTTGGCATGCTGCGCAGGGTGGTTGTAAAGGGGGTGTAATAAGTCTAAACATCCGCATCTTACTGATTTCCCCCCCGCCCTACCTCCCCAACCTGTTCCTGACTGGTTTAGCATTCAAACTTCTTGCGGAGTAGGCACTCTGGACAGTCAATCAGATTCTGGGGTAAGACATACTTATTACACCCACTTCTATAGTTCGTGTCCTTTCTGTTCATAGAAATGCTGGTCAGTCACCACATCCAAATCTCCTTTGGATAGATGGATGTCAGTCCCCCACTGGCCTGGAATAGGAGCTCTCTCTGCTCTTTGCAGCCACCTCTAGAAAGCTTATGACCATCAAATCGCAATTGTGCCTGAAAGGATGTTAAAATCAAAGCCAGGAACTTGGACCTTGATAGGAACACTTTCTCACCTCAGCTGTGTGTGTGGGGGGTGGGGGATGGGGTGGGAGGAGGAATTAAGGAGATTTTAAAAATATTTACAATTATTTTTATTATGTTAAGCTTTCCAGAATGTACCTTGGCTTGCTGGAGCTTCTGAACAGGCCAGTGAATAAAGGATGAAATAACCCCCCCCCCAAATGATAAAGATATCAACCTGTTATCTTGTCATGATGCAGCCCTTGAAGATTTGAATCCCCTTCCCCCAATGTTCAAACAATAATATGCTCTTTCATTTTCCTGTTGAGCATAGACAAGGAACCAGGAACCTGGAGGACTGGCACTGAACCAATACTGAAGAAGGAAGAGAATCAGCGCTGAAGTGCTGCAGGATATTGTGGTCCAGACAGGTGAACAACTGGAGTTGCAGAGGGAGAATGAGACAGCCCAGCATGAGGAGGAATGGTTGCATGGTTCCTGAAACATGACCGGAGGTTCAGAGGAGGGGACAGAGTGCAGCAGAAGGATCTGTGACGATGTATCCCATAATGCTTTATGGGAATATGACATAACTGGAATATGTTTTATGCTACATGTGCCATGTAACATATCTCTGTAAAGGTTTTGGTCTACTGAATCTATTCATCCTATTTGTACACATATATCATTTTTGTACTTGAAGTTATGAACATTGGCTGTATACGTGCTTGATTAAGTAAGCTTTGTAAGGCATTTGGTCAGCTTCTTTAGAAAGGAATTAAGTGCCCAATCAAGAAGCATTTAAGGAACAATGGATCTTGGAATGCTCCAATCCACATAAGAAGTCTACTTGAGGATGTTCAAGGTAGCATGTGAACAATGGCTGCTACCTGTAGTTCTGAGTCATGCATGGACATGTGGCTTGCCCATGTGACTCCAAAACGCCATCTTGGACTTTGCATAGGAGAGAGGAGGTGGGTCTCCACCCACAAGAGAGAGTCTATTTAAGCCCGTGGGAGACTCCTCCATTTTGTCTTCAGCTGGCTAAAGAGAGAGCCTCTCCACCCCAAGGATATCTGAAATAAACTGGAACAAAGGACAGTAACCACAGGGGGTGTGAGTGATTGCTGACCCGGACTAGGAGGAGACTAATCTGTAAAAGGAAGCTTACTGGTGAGGTTTTTATCTGTACTCAGTTGTATTACTATATTAGACTTAGATTTGCGTGTTTTATTTTATTTTACTTGGTAATTCACTTTGTTCTGTCTGTTACTACTTGGATTCACTTAAATCCTACTTTCTGTGTTTAATAAATTCACTTTTTACTTATTAACACCGAGTATGTATTAATACCTGGGGGTGGGGACAAACAGCTGTGCATATCTCTCTATCCGTGTTCTAGAGGGCGAACAATTTAGGAGTTTACCCTGTATAAGTGTTATATATGGTAAAACGGATTTATTTCAGTTTAAACCCCACTGGGAGTTGGTCATCTGAGTGTTAAGGATAAGAACACTTCTGTTAGCTGCTTTCAGTCAAACTTACGGCTGTTAAGGGACGTGGTTCAGATCTGGGTCTGAGTTTGCAGCAGGCTAGCAAGTCTGGCTCAAACCAGGCAGGGCACTGAAGTCCTAAGCTGACAGGGCAGGAAAGCAGGGGCAGAAGTAGCTTTGACACATCAGGTGGCAGCTCCCAAGGGGGAGGGGGGGGTTCTGTGATCTAACCCGTCACAGGACCTTTTTGAGAGATGGCTTGCTTATATGGCCACCAGGCAACAGGCCCCAGATGCAGCACCAGCTCCTGTACAAGGTCCATCTACAGTATGTGCTGCCTTCCGATGCTATCATGTCCAGCAGCTGGTGCAGTTACTGGACAATTCTGAGGTGGCTGGTCCATGACCCATACAATCAACAGTTTGTGGAATAATAGAATATATTATGTGCACTAGACAACCCCTGTACAAACCTGGCCCACATGGACAACATGCTTCTGAAGGAACAGTCATGAAGGGGACATACCTTCCACTACCAGTGGAAGCTGAAGTGTTGGCACTGTATATAGTTTGCCAGTTTTGCACTTCTGTTAGTTTGGGGTTTTTTTGCCTTTTGCCTCTTGATGGCAGCTGGTCTGCCTATAATGTTTTTAAAGTGTTATGTATATACATGTTTCAAATAAAGTGTTTTAGTTGCAAACAAGAACAAGTCCCAAGGCTACATGAACAGGTTTTGTTAAATTCATAAAAATCAAACTTCATGCAAGCAGTATATAAGTTATGCATAGAGCTACATTAACAGGTTTTATTATATTTGTAAGCTGCAGTGGCTCCAAAAATTGTGGGATAACTGTATTAGTTCATTCTCTGTCATCCATATCACTGTGCAAACTGATCATGTGGGTGCACAAGGCTTCTCTGACTTCCCTTGTTCATGGGTTCCCACCCCAGTAATGATAGGTGCTCTTTCTGGTTGCATGTACCATCCCTGCAGTCCAGAAGTGTCTTGAATCCACTCCTGACAAAATCATTCTCCTTTTGCCTCACAGATGTTAGGCAGTGCATAGCTTCCACAATAATGCAGACAGGATTGGCAATACTGGCATCCAAATAGTTTTGAAGGCAATGCCAGCTTGCCTTCAACCTGCCAAATTGCACATTCCATCACAATCTTTATAGCTAGTGAGCTTGTTAACTGAATCTTCTTCTGCCAGGCCCTCTGAGGTCAGGAAATGGTTTTATAATCCTATGTCAGGAATGGGTATGCAGTGTCCCCTAGAATAACAGTGGGTACAGACTTCATTGATAAGTGTCATTTGGAGGAAATATAAATGCCCTGTCTTTCAAAGAAGGTAAAATCCTGATCTCCAAGAAACCCTTGGCATCTTGCATTGTGCTAGTACACTGCACATTGGTGTCCATGAACCTGCCTCTGTGACTGATCAATGCCTGCATAATGATGGAATAGTACCCTTTGCAGTTTATGTACTCATTTGCTTTTTGTGGAAGATGAATTATGGGCCCGAGTCCCATTGATAGCTCCCCCCCGCCCTCAGTTTTGGAAGCCTGCTCTTTCAAAGGTGGCAATTATTTCAGGCACTTTGTTTATGCCCATCACCTTTGTGCAAGCAGTCCTGATCACCTCATAGATTTCCACCATCACAACCCTCACAGTTGATGTGCCAACACCATGGTTAGCCATGGGCTGGTAGTAGTCCGGGGTAGCCAGCTTCCAGATAGATACTGTGACCTGCTTCTGGACCGGTATGGCTTCCTTCATGGGTGTGTCTTGATGCCACAAGGTGCGAGTGGCTCACACGGGTCCAGGATCATCTGCTACTTCATGCAGACGTTTTGGAACCACTGCTGGTCATCCAAGCTCCATATAACAATGTGATCCTACCAGTCTGTGCTTGTGGCTCTGCTCCAGAATCATGGGTCTGAATATGGGGTATCTGAGGTAGTGGGAGGAGACATTTAGGTGCATCATCTGGCTCACAGATGATATGTCTGTACACTCACTGTCTCTCCCGCCTTGAGATCTGCCTTCTATAGGATAGGTACTGCTACCAAATTGTCCGCCGGCATCTTGCAGATGTTTTGCCTGAATCCTGAAATGGTGTAACTGTGAACAGGAAAAGGTCTTCTTCTGGTACTGGATCCATGTTGTTGGCTGTGGTAGCAGGGATCCTGCAGACCCAAAATGGCTCAGCTGGATGTGTTGGTGGGCTAAGAGCACTTCCAGTCAAGTGCTGTGGGATGGACAGACAAGTTGTCCCATACTCCAACATGAACCAAACCCTAGAGAGGCTACAATTAGCTGGGATGCTAAGAACCCTGGGATAGGCCATCGCAAGTCACAGCAGCCGACACATCAGCATATCACAGTATGGTCATGCTGTCCCAGGTATGAGGCATGCATAACAATGCAGTGTGGAGTGCTCAAAGATGAGCTTGAAAAGCACAGGTTTGCATGAAAAGGTACATGGACCTGGGTATACTAAGAAGTGCAGAGAATACTAAGGCTATGTCTAGACATGTCAGTCTCCATTGATTTAACTCCTTCCAGTTGGGCAGGATAATATCAAATAGGTAAACTGAGGTGCATATGGTATTTGTAAGAAAATACACATAACCCCTTCATTCTCCACAGATGGTTTCCTTCAATTGTGTAATCCCCGTGTATGTGTATATAGTCTATAAAGCATTTTCATGCACTTTGGGATGCTTGGAGGAAAGATGCTGTATAAATGTTAGTGGTTGCTGGTGGTTGTTTGTGAATGAGGGGAAGATGGGAAGTAGCTACAACAGCAGGGCAAATTAATGAGGTTTTTTGTTTGGCTCAGATAGAGGACTTCAGAATACAGCCAATTGTGAGGCTTAACAAGCAGTTTGTTCCTAAGCATGTTGACTTGAAAGATAACTGTATTGGAGACATGGTTTTCTGTACTGGTTTAATTGCAGAACTGCATTGTGATGTTACTAGCCAGTTACTTAAGGGCTAGAAGAGGATAACCAGTAGTCCTAAATAGATTACTGCATCCTTGCATTATGAGCTGGTGAGATGTCTATTAATATTCATAAAAAGTATGTGTGACTGTTTCTGTGTTCAACTTTGTATTGCTCACTGACAGAATGCATAGAGTTAACTCAAAGGAGGTTTTACAGGGGCTGTTAAGGGGCCCAGCAGGAAAGGTAAAACAATTATATAGATAAAATAGCCTTAGGTTTCCATCTTTAAAGGAGATATGATAACAATTGCTGGGACATCAGTTGGGATAAAAATTTACCAAGCTGGCTCCATCCAGGCTTTACTCTTCCAAGGTTAAGCCTAAGATAAAAAAATTCCCAGAAGCTAAAAAGGCAGACAGGGAGAGGAGTGGTTGTTTAAACTGAGAGGCTGGCCAGGGTGTGTTAGTGAAAAGGCAGGCTGACTGACTGAGACACAAAGAGGCCAAGGGAGAAGAAGGCTGCAAGCAGTGTGGGCTGGTTCTCCTATCTCAGAGATGGGGAATCAGCTGGAGCAGCCTTAACTATGGGTAGCGAGGTTAAGTTTAGGTAGGAATTCTATGTATAGGTCTCTTTGTTACTTTAAGTCCACGTCTCCAAGTGCTTTGTATGTTGTGAGCAAAATAATGTTGTGAGCAAAATAATGTTCTGTTTTGAAGAAACTGTTTATCTAACACACTTGTATTTCAGCAGCAGCAGCAGAGGAGGGGGAACACAGTGACAGATTTTGTAAAATGTTATGTTCTCAAGTTTTTCAGAAGTTTTCCACTTCATACAGTTTTAGTAATGAACAGTCTCCCCTTTAAGGAAAACAGTAACAAAGGTTTACTTGGGGTGACTGGATGTCACAGTGGATCGGAAATGGGATATAGAACCTTTCACTCATATCTGTGTTTCAACTCCAACCCAGGTGGGAAGTAACTGAAAGTTACCAACTAGAAGATACATTAAATGAGTGAGTTGTCTTAGTTCCATTCCCACAGGATAAGTGAACACTTGAGGGGGCTAAAAAAATCAGGGATGTAATTGGTAACATTGTTGATGACCTCAGTAGAAAGGCCAGGCATTGAAAGGGTATGGGGACAGAACTGTCCCTCCTGTGGAAGTGGGTCCAACTGGGTCAGGTGTAAGATTCTTTCTTTTGCAAGGGAGTGTGGGGAGCTTGCTCTTCTGCCATCACTGATGTATTTCTCTTCCTCCCTCCCCCCCTCCCCCCCAGCCCCGGGTGGATGAAAGGCAATAGGACTGTCAGTCCAGTACTGAGTTCTCATACGCAAGATACAGACCTAGTCCTGCATCAAGCTCTTATCTTTGTTGTTCATCTGTACTGCTGCTTGTGCTTTGGTTATCCTTCCTCCCTAAGAGCATTTTGAGAGGAATACTAAACTTCCAGATAATATCTTTTTCCTTACAAAGCACGCTTGCCATTCTGATGCTTGTAGTTGTGTTGTTCCTGGAGAGAAGTTAAAAATGGATTCCAATGTGGCTAATTTGGAACTTTCAGCTGTGGGCCAATTCTTGAGCCTGATTTTATTTGCTAGTCACTTCATAAAATATGTTTAGCTTAACAAATTTACCAATCACTGGATTCCTATACCTTGATTGTAATTCCAGCTATGGATTATATTCTAACACTGAAAACTATTAACCTCTTTAAAAAACAAACAAACAAACCTCTATTACCTGAGACAACAGTACAGGACAACAGCTATTTTGAAGGATTCTTCGTTCTCCTGTTACTTTCTTTACCTCCCAGGTTCTAGGTACCTAAAATTTGCAAATCAGAATTTTATCCTACTTTGGATTAGATTAACTCTTGCTGCCCAAGGAATGGAAAATGCATCTTCCTGCTGCTGCAGCGGGGTTATTTAGGTGACTGCACAGAAGGGCCTACCCTTTGTTGAAGTTCACTGTGATCAGGAGTAGTTCTAATCTGTTTCAGGGAATCCAAGCAGTGGAGACTATAATGGGGGTGTTCTGAATAGTGCATTCCCCAGCTTCTATTGTTATGCCATTCTCTCAGCCTTTGACATCCATTTTTGGGTGCTGGTGGAGAGGTGGCTGTGGATGTCTTGCCCCACTGCAGACCCTCTGCGAATGACTTTGCCACTCTCTGGGTCCCTCTGCCATTGTCTGTATATGTTAGACAAACTATGTCAGTTGTGGCCATACTGTTTCTGTGCTCAGTGATAGCTACGTGTCATCTCAGCTGCAAAAATTTTCACTGTACCCTGGTCCATTTCATATTCTGGTATGCCAAGCACATCAGTATTTAAATAACGTCTTCAAGAGACTTGTGGACCTGGACAGCCTCCCCCTTCCTTCTCATCCTCATTTCTTCTTCAGCCTATTTCCTCTCCCTCTCCAATTCCAGAATTTTGTCTGTCCTCCCCCATTTGGTTCTCTACAGTTTCTCTCCTAGGTTGCATTATCATCTAGGACAGCCTTCCCCTCTACTTGTCTGACTCTCAGATCCCATGGCAAGCTTCTGGTTTGTGACTTCTAAGTTATCCTGGTGCCATTTTTAACCCCTTCCTCTTTCAAATGTATGTAAGAGCAATCTGTAGCAGAAACTAACATAACATAGATCCCAATGGGTTCACCCTAGGCGGTTTTTCCATGGTTCATCCAGCAAATTTGTTTAACCTAAAAAATAAGGCTTGTTCAGGTTTAGTTTTATGTATCCTCAAAACTAGTATTTTCTTAAACATTTTGTATCAGAAAGATGGATTGTACATCTGCCTACTAGCCCACAGCAAGCTTAAAGGTATATTTTCACTAGAAATGCTGCAGTGGAACAACTGTAGCTATGCTGCTGTAGCACTTCAGTGTAGTAGCTCATTCAGTGTAGACAGGAGGGGTTCTCCTGTCCCGGAAGAATTCTTCTGTCAACCTCACGCTGTCTCAAATGACCACGAGGGCCACATGAGGACTAGTACATTGGCCCGAGAGCTGCATCACTGACACCTCCCCCCCCTCGGCCCCGCCCCCACTCCACCCCTTCCATGAGGCCCCACCCCTGCCCCGCCTCTTCCCACCCCTTCCCTGCCCCCATTACAACCCCTTCCCTGAAATCCCCACCCCAACTCTGCCCCCTCCCTGCCCCCAGGGGTGCAGGAAGGGTGTGGGGTGTGGCAGGGGCTTAGGGCAGGGAGTTGGGGTGTGGGGTGCGGAAGGTGAAGGGTGCGGCGGGGGTCAGGGCAGGGGTGAGCCGTGCAGGAGGGGGCTCAGGGCAGGCGGTTGGAGTGCAGGGTGCGGCAGGGGGCTTGGCAGTGGGTTGGGGTGTGGCAGGGGGTCGGAGTGCATGGTGCAGAAGGCGGCTCAGGGCAAGGGGTTGGGGTGCAGGAGGGGTGTTGGGTGTGACGGGGGCTCAGGGCAGTGGGTTGGGGTGCAGGAGGGGTGTGGCAAGGGGCTCAGGGCAGGGGGTTCGGCTGCAGGAGGAGTTCAGGGGCAGGCTCTGGCCTGGCGCACACCAGGAGCAGGGCAGGCTCCCTGCCTGTCTATCTGCCCCACTCCTGCCCCTGTCCCTGCGCCGCTCCGGGATGTGTGTATTGGTGTTGCTTCAGGCACCGCCCCCAGCATCTCCCATTGGCTGGGAAATGGGGAACCGCAGCCAATGGGAGCTGCTGGGGGCGGTGCCTGAAGCAACATCAACACACACGCCAGTGTGTCCCCTCCTTCCCCACATTCCGGCCGCTTCCCGGAGCGGCGTGGGGGCAGGGCTGGCTGGCAGGGAGCCAGCCCGGCCCCCGGTGCGCATCGGGCCAGAGCCGCTCTAGGTAAACGCTGGGGGAAGGAAGGGGGGGGCTGTGAGGAGCTCGCGGGCCACAGAAAATAACCTTGTGGGCCGCATGCGGCCTGCGGGCCTCGTGTTTGAGACCCCTGGTCTACACTGAGGATTAGGTTGGCTTAAATACATCACTCATGGGTGTGGATTTTTCACCCCTGAGTGATTATAGAGGGTCAACCTAACTTTTTAGTGTATACCTGGTCTTAGGGCTTGTCTACACTCACATTTTATAGCGCTGTAACTTGCTGGCTCAGGGGTGTGAAAGTCTGAGCGCAGCAAGTCTGAGCACTTTAAAGCGCTAGTATAGACAGGCTCTGTGAGCTGGGAGCCATGCTCCCAGCGCTCGGCGCTAATCCCCTCGGGGAGGTGGATTACCAGGAGCGCTGAGAGAGCTCTCTCCCAGCGCTCGCGCGCGACCACACTCGCACTTCAAAGTGCTGCTGCGAGAGCGTTCCCGCGGCAGCGCTTTGAAATTTCCAGTGTAGACATACCCTTAGTGTTTATAGATTTAGATTTGAAATCTTCATAATCATGACTGAAACTTGTGCATACAGGGTTCTTTTCTCAAATCCTAATATTACAAATATCTTTTTAAATGTGCAAGTCCATAAAAGGCAGAATAGTTTGTTCTGATTAAAAATTGCAATCCCAGAAAGGGCCATTTTGAATGAAACAACAGTTTGTTAGTGGGTGTTTTGTTGCCTTTGCACTCTGAGTAAAATGTGGTAACCCACAGGGGAGTTTGGTCAGCTGCAGTGAATTGAATGACATACTCCCACAGTGACACTTTGTTCTTGTTTGTAATGTACTTGTTAAGAGAACTTATTTATTTTCAACCACCAGTCTGGACAACAGGTGCTCCTTCCTTTTACGTGGAGACAGGCAGTAGTATCACCAAGAGAGGGAACAGATATTTGCTTTGGTATCTACACTCGAGGGTTGCTTCTCCAGTTCATGCTCCCTCCTTGCCAGGGCCAGGTCTAAGCACCAGCATTCCAAGCATGTGCTTGGGGCAACACTTTTCAAGGGGCAGCACTCCAGGTTTTATTTTTTTTGCTTCAGCGGCAGCACTCCATTTTTTTTGCTGTTGTTGTGTTTTTGCTTCGGCAGCGGCATTCCAACCCCTTTTTTATTTATTTATCGTTTGCTTGGGGCAGCAAAAAACCTGGAGCTGGCACTGTTCCTTGCTGGACTGCAATTGCCGCAGCTTTGCACCTTAGGCAATTGTGTGCTTACCTATGGCACACACTTTACATCAGGGGTAGGCAACCTATGGCATGCGTGCCAAAGGCGGCACACGGGCTGATTTTCAATGGCACTCACACTGCCTAGGTCCTGGCCACCGGTCCGGGGGGCTCTGCATTTTAATTTAATTTTAAATGAAGCTTCTTAAACATTTTAAAAAACGTATTTACTTTACATACAACAATAGTTTAGTTCTATATTATAGACTTATAGAAAGAGACCTTCTAAAAATGTTAACATGTATTACTGGCACACGAAACCTTAAATTAGAGTGAATAAATGAAGACTCGGCACACCACTCCTGAAAGGTTGTCGACCCCTGCTTTACATTCAAGAGTTGTAATGGACTTGTAATGGAAAGAAATGGAGAGAAAAAAGAAACAATAAATAGGATGAGGATTTGCTTTCTTTATGGTGCGCTCTTTCATTATCTTTAATTTACAGAAGTCCTTTGATCCAGTGCATTGGAAATAGATGAATGCAGCAGCAGCATTAAAATAATTGATGACAATAGCAACTCACCCCTGCCATGAGTCAGCAAATGATGATCCCAACTAAAAACAAAATATTGGGTATGCAAAAGAAAAGGAGAAAAGTCATTATTACAACAGGTAATTTTAAACAGAGTAATAGGAGAGCTCTGGAAAAAGAATTAAAAGTGATGTGGGGTCAGAAAAGTCACAGTTAGAGACTGCAGCAAAATGATGATGCATAATGAGAAGATATATGATGGGAGTGGACAGCAAGACCCTGAACCAAAGCCCAGTGAAACCAATGGAAAGATTTCTGTTGACTTTAATCTGCTTCCGGTCAGGCCCTAAACGATAAGAAGAGAAGAAAAATACTATATTAGGCATTGCTGGGACACAGCAGTCTGTCAGCATGGATAATAGTGGCCTTATTGTTCACAGTACAAGAAACTTAAATTGCTCTGTTTCCTTGATGATGGCTCAGGTGCCAATATGTTGGATGTTGAAAAAAATCACTACATATGTAAATATGATTGAATTAATCAATCTGTTTCCAACCTAGCACCAGGCCATTCATGAAAAAGAGAAGCTGGACTTAAAATGTTGAGGGCTAGCTAATGTTAATGTTGTGATATTTCCTTTTTTCTTTGTTATGAGTATTAAATATTCTTGCAACTTGCATGTATTAAAAGTCAGAGCTATATGCAGTTTTTAAAATGCCTAATTGGCATAATGCTCCATTTACAGAGTGATTTTTAAATTAATATTTAGTTAACTCATTTGTGGTCAGTGTGATGGGTTCCCCCCAGGTGCTACCTGGAATTGGGGAACCACTGAGTCCCCTGGCCCATCAGCCTGGGCTCCCTCCACTCTACTGCTGTGACAAGCTGCAAAACCTTCCAGCCTGCACTTTCACTAGCATACAGGTAGGGACACACCCAGCTGTAGTTACATGCAGGCTCTCTGACCAGTCCCTGCATAGGAAGGCTACAGCTAAGGCAACTCCCAGTCCCTCTCTTCTCACGTTTATTTCCAGACTTCTTCTCCTTGTCCAGATCTATTCCGCCCCCAACAATCTTCTATTCATTTAACTTTTTGAAAGTTTGCACTTTTAGAGAAAGGTAAACTCTGTGTACACAAATTTGCAGAGGGACAATAGAGTTGAGTCTGTTATTTCTCACCTCTATATATTTATTTATTTAAAACATTTTTGCTGTTAACAAGCATGTTACCTCTGGAGACACAAATCCACAGTTTGAGAATTGCAAAACTACAAATCCACAGTTTGAGAATTGCATCTCTGATGGTATCTTCTAGACTGAGCACTGAATCCCATTGGGTAGATAGAAAGATTAACCTAAATAATCTATACAGAAGCCCCCGGAACCCCATAAGATTGGGTCTCTAATCTATGAACTATTGGAACTCATTTACAAAATTTTTCTTAAACATTACATGAATATATTGTCTCATACTATAGAATTAGAATTTATAATCCCTATTCCATGATGAGATATCTTTGGGCTATAATGTATCTTAATTAAAACTACCTTAAGATAAAATGCTTTTTGGGAGAAAAAAATTATCAAAAAAATCTGATTTAAATAAAAAAAAATCCATTTTTTTATTTATTTAAAAAAAACATTGATTTTTATCCACCCATTTAATGGTCCATTGCCCTGAATAGGCTCTTCCCCACTTACTATCTAGAGCAGAGGTGGGCAAACTACGGCCTGCGGGACTGTCCTGCTCGGCCCTTGAGCTCCCAGCCAGGGAGGCTAGCCCCCAGTCCCTCCCCTGCAGCCACACCATCGTGTGGGCAGCGAAGCAGAGCAGCAGCATGTCTAGTTCTGGCCGGGCGGCGAGGCTGCCAGACATGCTGCTCTGAGTGGCATGGTAAGGGGGTCGGGGGGGGGGGGGGGGGGGGATAAGGGGGGGGGGGTCCTGGCGGGCAGTCAGGGGACAGGGAGCGGTTGGATGGGGCGGAGGTTCGGGGGGTGGTGGTTAGGGGACAAGAAGCAGGGAAGGTTGGATGGGTTGGGGGTTCTGAGGGGGGCAGTCAGGGGGCAGGAAGTGGGAGGGGACCAGGCTCTTTGGGGAGGCACAGCCTTCCCTACCTAAATTAATGGAGACATCCTATCTCCTAGAACTGGAAGGGACCTTGAAAGGTCATTGAGTCCAGCCCCCTGCCTTCACTAGCAGGACCAAGTACTGATTTTGCCCCAGATCCCTAAGTGGCCCCCTCAAGGATTGAACTCAGAACCCTGGGTTTAGCAGGCCAATGCTCAAACCACTGAGCTGTCCCCTCTCCCCATAATTTTAGTCTAGAAATCCATTAAATTAAAATATATATTTTTTTAATTTAATGGATTTCTAGATTAAAATTATGCACTCTTCTTCCTCCTTCAAATTCCGCACCACCATGTGGAGACTGGATAGATGAAGTGCCTAGACTACTGTTTGCCATGGTAGTCCCTGTTAACAAAGTGCTGCAGACTGGGTTAAATTAGTTTTATGTTGTAATTTTGCTGCCTGTGACACACCAGAGTGCTTCTGTTTTCCAGCAATGCTTTTATTGATGCAGCATTTGTGGTGTCAGAGTGAAGTCATTGCTCGTATCTGCTAAGCGGTGTGGAAACTGGATATCTTGGCAGCAAGCATACCGTAGTTACCCTGCTTTGTATTAATGCCAGTTTATAGCCAAAGTAGGACATATGGTAAAGACTTACGTAAGGGTCACAATCACTATTCCCTCCACACTGGGGTCATCTGGTTTTGGGTGGGAAATAAGCTGTGTTGGTATGGATTTCACTCCAAACTGCAGTTACCCTGTATTGAGACTACTACTTTGTGATGCTGTTCCATTTTATGCATCAGAGTAGGAGCCACTGGCCCTGTGCACGTCCTTCTAGATTTCCATAGTCACATATCCTGTGGCCACTCCCACACCTATTTAGAATGAGCCAGAGGGTTTTAGCTGCCACTCCTGCACAACTGGTGTGGAAGGCCTAGCATAGCTTTTACCCAGCAAGGTGACTTTTCACTCCATAGAATGTGTACCATCTGTACATAAATATACTATATATAATGTCATTCCTATATTGTACTGGTAAATTATATGCACTGGCAAAGGTAGCAACCATTCCTTAGAATTAGTGTTCCCATCTTCAGATTGTTGGCAGTTTTATTGTTACTTATCTGTATTGTGGTGGTGGCCACGAGACCCAATAAAGACCTAAATATTGTACAAACACGTTACAAAACGATGGTTCCTGCCCTGAAGAGCTCCTAATCTAAATATGTCAGCTGTGTGGAACTTGTAACAGAAACTTTCCAAACACAAACATATTTGAATGAACTTCTCCTTTCTTCTAATATATTTACCATTTTTTTTAAACTACCAAGAGTGAAACTCTTAAACAGTACTTAACAAGAATAACTGCCTGACTCCTACACTATTATGTAACTTGCTCTTCATATTCTGAAAGTGGTGAGAACAATCTTTCCCAATTCAGAAGCTGTGCTGTAGATTCTGGGGGAGGGTGTCGTGAGTGCACTGCCTAAAACAGTGCAACCTGACTTCTGAAAGAAGCAGTGCTGTTTTTTGTCTCATATGGGAGAACACCATGTTCATAAACCAAGATACCTAATTATGCAGCTGAGATGGAAAGGCTGTTAATGATTAACACAAAATATAGGGTAAATAGTACTGGTTGTGAAAAACCTATAAAAATTCTTTTTGGTAACTGTATAAAGCATCAGCTCTTGAAAGTTACTAAATGCAATCCTTATCTAATAGTTAAAAATAATGTAACAAATGCACATATTTCAGCAAACCAAAATTAGAGTAAGACTTAACTCCCATGTCTCACACCTCAAACTTTAATTAAGACAAGAAATATAACAGATCTTGTACAGCTGGATTTTAGAGAAGTATCTTTGTTAGACATTTTTCAGACAGATAAAAAGTACACATATAATGGAAATACCATTGGCATGTAACTAGAAGAACCAAGTAAAAATAAAGCTTGTTTATGGCCCCCCACTGTGTATGTATGTACATTTATGCTTATGTGTGTTTGGCTTACTTGCTGCTCCTGGAAAGATTAGAGACTACATTCCGTGTTGGTGGGTGTGCGCACACCTGCGCATTCCCCCTTCCCGCAGTTCCATAGTGAGTAATTTACCTCCACAAGTGCAACAGTAAATTTTAACTATTCCTTGATACAAAAATATAAAACCACAAAAATATATTAAAACAAAATCCTTACTGTGCTGTTTATTGTAAGATTTCTTGTTTGGTGTTAACACTGAAATCATTGGTTGTTAGAAATAGTTAAAACATGAAAGTCACATCATATAAAACTAAACAAACTGCCATTTTCAGAGAGGCTTTGGCTCCTGTTTCCAAAGAATAATATAATTACATGGGATTTCTCATTGAACAACATACTCAATTCGGGAGAAATTGCTACTATACCATCTGCTTCTGATTAGAATGTGGTGGCCATTGATTGTTCGAAGCCACAGTCTGGGTGGTTGGGCCAATTTAATGATGTTGCATCTGACAGCCAGCTCTCATTGGAACCTAATTTCAAAAACACTTGCACAAAGTTTATAAAGTAGAAGAAAAGCTGAAGAATAAACAGTGATAGCCCCCTCCTCATAAATTGGCAAACTGCCTATCAGTAGCATTTTGTACTGTTCTAACTTATCAGTTAAAAAACTAAACTGGGACTGTTTCAGTGTTCCATATTAATATGTAATAAAAAAGCAAGTGAATTGAGTGCTGGACTGCAAACTGCTGCTGAAAGTGCGGCAGGGCTTCTGGGGATTAAGGAACAGGGAAGGTGTCTGGTACAGAGAGCAAAATTAATAAATGTCCAAAACACTGTAATGAAAATGTAAACTTTTCTGTAACTTATTCTATCAAAAGATTCAGACTTTAAGGTCAGAAGGGACCATCACGGTAATCTAGTCTGACCTCCAGCACATTGCAGGAGATATAACCTCACCCATGCACTCCTGTAATTGACCTATAGCCTCTGTCTGAGTTACTGAAGTCCTCAAATCATGATTTAAACTAGTGTAAATGGTGGATTCTCTGTAACTTGAAATCTTTAAACCAGCAAGTGACCTGTGCCCCATGCTGCAGAGGATGATGAAAACCTCCCAGCGTCTCTGCTAATCTGATCTGGGGGAAAATTCGCTTCCGACACCAAATATAGTGATCAAATAGACCCGGAACATGTGGGGCTGAGCGGGCTTTAGAGCTTGAGTTGCAACATCCACACTTTTATCTTTAGCACACTAGCTTGAGCCCTGCTAGCGTGAGTCTGTCTACCCATGCTGGGAGGCTCATTCCCAGTTGCAGAGTTGACATATCCTTAATGTGTTTTACCTCTTAGAATGCATCCGGTTGCACAGTGAAGCTTTTTCATAAATATTTCCTGAGGGAGGCTGCCCTAGAATCCCCATAGAAGACCTTTCTATAAAGATGCAGCTTTGACACCCAGTAGCCAATGGTTGATACTGGGTAGGAGGTTGCCCTGGACATAAGTGGGGAGAAGAGTCCCATCTAGGTTGGGAGGATACTTTGGCCTGAGTCAGCAGATGCCAAACAGCATCTCTTCCTCTCCACCCAGTTACATAGGCTTGGGTAGAGATAGAAGATGCTTCTGGGATGGAGTCGGCTTTTGAGAACAGCAAAGATTTCCCTAGCAGAAACAGGAAGGAGCACAGCAGGATGAGAGGGCCCACATGTGTCAGTGCTGTCAGACTCTGTTTTTCGGTCTGCTCCGATTGAGGGCTTATAATTTCAGTGTTATTTGGCCTGATCCAACTCATATTAAAGCCAATGGAAAGACTCCCTACTGGGCCCTGTGTGCTGTGGTGATCTCCTTAGAAATTTCTAAGATCGACACGTTAGGCCAGATTTTCAAAGGTTTTTAGATGCCTAAAGATGCTGTTGGGCACCTAGTGACATTTTAAAAAGCTATATAATGAGACAAACGATCAGATTTTTAAAAGGTATTTGGACATCTGGTATAGCCACAGTCCCTGCTGTGCAGTGCTCTTCCTGGGATTTGTACATGAGGTAGCACTTACAGGCTGTCTTCAGGGCCATTATCACTGCAAGTTGTACCTCAGAGTTTGTCTACACAGTGTGTTAGTGTGTACCAGCTGGGGGGTGAATTCTAGTGTGTATGGGGTGACCATATTTCCCAAAGAGAAAATGGGACACCCCAGCCATTCGCCCAAGGTCCCCCCGCTATTGCTGGTTGCTGGAACCCTCCCCTCCCGTGCCAGGCTATTGCCCGGTCACTTGTACCCTGTAACCCCCCCCACACACACACTGTTGCCTGGTTGCTGGAACCCTGCTCCCTACCTCCCCTCTGCAGGAGGGCAGGCATCTCTGCTCACCCCCTCTGCACTGCACTTTTTTTTGACAAAAGTGGGCATTTGTCCTGTTTGCTCTTGCCAATGTGAGCTGCAGGCATGGGCAGCGTGCTGAACCCCCTAGCCGCGCCTCTGCTTAAGAGCCGGACATGCCAGTCACTTCCGGGAGCAGGGTGGAGCCTGGGCGGGCAGGGAGTCTGCCTTAGCCCTGCTGCACTGCCGACCAGGAGCCGCCTGAGGTAAACACCGCCTGGCTGGAGCCTGCACCCCGAACCCCCTCCCATACCCAAAATCCGTGCCCCACGTTGGGACCCCCTCCCACACCCTAACTCCTTCCTGGGGCTCACACCCTAACCCCCTTTTGGAGCCTGCACCCAACTCCCTGTCCCAGCCCTGCTCACATGCACTAAAAGTTCCCTGATACATATTGACCTAGTCCTGTTTGAAGGAACTTTTAGTGTGGGCCAGAAGGGTCCACACAGCCAGTTAGTGTGTGATATGATGATGCGCCCTAATGTAGCGTGAAGACAAGCCCACAGTTAAACTGTTAGATTTACTCTTCTCTTGTGTCCTACCTGTTCCTGAGCCACTCTAGGATTCCCTCAACCCTTCAAAAGCCTTATACTCCCCTGTGGAGAGGACTAGATGTGGAGCTCTGAAATAGATTGACAAACCTAAAGTTTAATCAGAGGTACTCATTTGAAGTAGAGATCACCTCAGCCTAAGCAGTTTGTAGTGGATCTGAGGTTCTTCCAAACAGTGACACTTTAGGCAGTCAGTTATATATACATTTAAAATCTGAAGTGTTGAGAGAAAATGTAGCCTTTGTATGTGAAGGTAGGGCACTGGGCAATGACTTTGCTAATCTCTGAATTCCTCACTTGTGTAATACTTCAGTTTCCTATACCTGCTTGGATTCTGTCTCGCTTGAGGATGAGGCAGAGAGTGAAATTATACCATCTAGGTCTTCCTTTGGGTATTGGAGGAAATCTGATTAACTTTCCTGGATCAAATGAATGGGGGGAGTGGGTGGAAATGTAACTTAGTTTCTGATCCTTTGTGGCTTTAGTATAACACTTAATGTTCAGCAGATGTGACCTAGTACTCTGCAGTTGTAAATATGCTGGAATGTTGAGTGCATGTTTTGACTTGTACAATTGTCTTAATATTTCAGAGTATGTTGCAAGTTTGATCTCCTTGTTGGCTTTGTCTTCACATGCAAAAGATTCCTTGATAGGAAGTGGCTCCATACAGCTGACACTATTTTCAGATGGATGCTGTTCTGAAGGAGGAAAACATGTTTTGAATGACTTTTTTTTAAAGGGGTTTATTCATGTACATATAATGTGTTTAACATTATCATCTCAGCAGATTTCATGATATTAGGGTTACCATATTTTAATTAAAAAAAAAAAAAAAAAAAAGGAGGACACTCCACGGGGCCCCAGCCCCACCCCCTCCCCTGAACGCTCCGCCCTTTGCTCCTCCCCCTCCCCTGCTTCCCACGAATCAGATGTTCGCGGGAAGCCTGAAACAGGGAGGCAGCAGGTAAGCTGGGGCAGGGGCGAAGAGGCGTGGCCCAGTCCGGCCCCCCCCCGACCGAACGGCTCCCTCCAGAGGCCGGCTAGCCCTGGCCAAGAGGCTCTGGCCCCGGTGTCTCCGGCCTGGCTTGGCTCGGGCCCTGGGGCGCCAGCCCTAGTTCCGGCCGAGCGCGCCGGCCCCAGCTGAGCATCCCAGCCCTGGGCGAGCACCCCTGGACCTAGTGACTCCAGCTCGGCTCAGGCCCCAGCCCCAGCCGAGCAGCTCCGGCCGGTGGCCGAGCATCTCCAGCCCCGGTCCCAGCAGCTCTGCCCTAGCTCGGCTTGGGCCCCGGTTCCGGCCCGGCCTGGCACCGGCCCTGGTCGAGCGGTGCCGGCCCCAGCGGCTCCGGCCTCAGCCCAGCCCCAAGACCCCTCCCTATTTTCCCGGACATGTCCGGCTTTTTAGCAATTCCCCCCGGACGGGGATTTGAGGACCAAAAGGCTGGACGTGTCCAGGAAAATCCGGACATATGGTAACCCTAATGATATACATCTTTATAGGGTATTTGAAAACATCTCTTGAACTGAATACATTTTAAAGCTAATTTAAGTGCGTGTGTATTTATTATAGGGAGAGCAGGTAGCAATTCCTGTGTTTTGGCTGCCTAACACTTTCCAGTATAAAAGATTTTTGTTACCTCTTTTTGGAAGCATTAATATCTTCATTGTTTGTTTGCAGCAGACATTTGTAATTAAGTAGGTGGAAAGATTGGTCAGTCTAGATAAGTGTTTTTTCTTTGGTCTTATTAGGTTTTGCTGAGATATAAAATGTGGAAAATGGCTATTTCCCTTTTCTTGCTTGCAGAACTCAGGAAAAACTTCGGCAACATGCGAAAATTAATAACTGAACACGAGAATTTTAAGTTTGGGCACATAATGCCAAGATGGCAACACTGCGCTGGGAAAAACCTGGTTGCTGCTGTGTTAGGCAGATTCCATTTACCATCCCTGGTAGAGGGAGCCATACAGAGCCCACATAATCTGACTTCTTTCCTAGGATAACAGCCTTCTGCTGCTGCCGCCAAGTAATGAAGTTAGTCCTGGAGCTAAAGGGGTGGAAGTCTGTGCTGCAGACCTGAAGGCTCACCGTTCAAATCCTGCTCATGATGCAAGGTTCTTACATTTATACGTTATAGAATTTTTGGTTTTTAAACAAACTGGGAAATTGTATACAAATAAACAACATTAAAAGAATGGTATTTAGGTTTGAAAAGTCAAACACTGAAAAGGTAGAAATACCTGATCTAGTGTTTCACTGGCAACCTTAATTCTGCCTCTTTGTATATATGTGTTTGTTATGGTACAGACTCTAGCTACGTGATCACTTTTCCCCCTTCCCTCCCCTCCAACAGAACCCTTGCATCATTTAGTGCATAAAATTAACACGGTGGAGGGGAAGGGGGAGGAGGGGAGCATTAAAATTGCTTTCCTGGCTCATGAAGCCAGACACTGGGCACCTGGATACCAGTAAGGAAAGATTTAACTATCACCTGAGCAGGTGCAGGATGACTCTGAAATGTCCCTTAGCCAGATTAAAGGGCTGGTGGTGATGTCTTATAGTTAGACTTGATCTTGGTGAGCCAAATGTTCCTGTTGTTGCTGCATGTTGTGGTTTGTATAATATCTGCAAGATGAAGGGGGAAATGCTACCACCAGGGTAGGGGAGGGAAGTGGGCAGGCTGTCTGCTGATTTTGAGCAGCCTAACCCAAGTCCATTTACTAGACACTATCTGGTGCTGTGTGGCTGAGGGCAGCCTTGGAAGCACACTTTAAGGGTTTGTCTTTGCCAGACAGTGTGTTACTTTGTTATTGCACCATATAGTATTTATCTTATTTACTTTAATTTTTTTTGGATGCAGGGGAGGCTTTATTGCTTCAGGGGATTTACATCTCTGTACTGGAAGGCAAATAAAATAATGTTTTTTTCACAAAGTGGAACTTCATTATGTAATCTCTCTCTCTCACACACTACTACTACTACTACTACTACTAAAAAAGGGAAAGTTGTTGCATGTTTGCTCCCCTGCTGTGTGTGTCTTTGTCTTCGTCTTCCCATCCCTCCTTTGCTTTCAACCTACCCTTGTCAATGTACAGTACAGTGAATGGGACCAAATTGACTTTGCTGTACAGTCTCTGGCATATTTCTTCCTAACACAGTTCTGTACTATGAACCATCAGGTTGTTATAAATGGAATCATGCTTAAAAACTCCATTTTCATATTTTATTTTTGTGTATTATTGCTTGCAGGGTATTAAATCCCAATTAGATGTGCTGCTATCATTGATGACTAAGTGGAGAGCCTGCTGTGTATACAGATAACATGTAGAGTTAATAATTTTGTACAATTTATGCACTTTTCTAAAGGAGCAAGAGCACTTCAAACTGTGTACTTAAAAACTTAGCTGGTTTTGTTCCAGCAGGATATGCTTCTGTTTATCTTTAATTATTTAATCTCATTTTAAAAATTGCAGTACAGTAGAACCTCAGACATATGAACATCAGAGTTACGAACTGACCTGTCTGCCACACACATGGGTGTAATTTTGGGGGACGGGGGGAGTGGACATCGTTTCCTCAAACAGAGGTGTGGCATGGGGGGGGTCACGTGAGGTCAAGTGCCACTGCTCTCCTCCCCCCCCCCCCCCCAATTTCTGCGAGAGCCAAGCTGCCCAAGGCTTGCTCTTCTTGGCCTGCTGGGGGATGGGGGCTCTGTTGTTCCCATGCCTTGCCCCCAGAGCTCATTTGGCCCCTCTTTCCGCAAGCAGGGCCCCGGTGAGGAGCGGAGGAGGTGGGATGGAGCCACTTCTCATGTTGGGTGAGGGAGGGTGGCCTCTCCAGCTCGTTGCCTCCTGAGTCCTAGTGCTGGCCATATTCCCCTTTGTGTGTGCTGGACACCCTGCATGACCACCATCCTGTTTCCTATATAGCGGTGAGTGCGTGCGGTGGCGTAGGAAAGGTGTGTGGAGTGGGGCAGGGGAAATGAGGGAAGCAGATTGGGGTGGTGGATTAGTATTAGCATTTTTCTCTGCATAGTAAAGTTTCAAAGCTGTATTAAGTCAATGTTCAGTTGTAAACTTTTGAAGCAATAACTTCCATTCCTGAGGTTCTACTGTATATAATATGCTCCAATTCTTAGATGACTCATCAAAAGTAACTTACCCTGCTGTTCCTGTTGTCCCATTTATCTCAGAGTTTAAAATGCCAGTTGTATTGTTTATAGACAGGGTAACATGATTTTTTTGCTAGATTTCAATGCAGCGGTTTCCTCATACATCATACAATTTTGCAACTGACTTCCAGGTGTTAATTAGTTGGGCAAGTACCAAAATGTAGTGAACACATTATCTTTTCACCCCAATAATCAAAATATGCAAGTCAAAACAAGCCTTAAATATTTCTTCTGCAGAGCAGGATATTTAGGGAATATAGTATATATATTTTCATAAATATGCAAAATATTTTAGGTTCTATAATCTGAAATCATAACTTTTTCCACCATGAAAGTCTACAAGTCCACAGCACTGATAATGACTTCAAGATGCATTGAAGCTGATACTATATCTTAATTATGCAACTGTTAAAAATATCATTTGTTATTAATTAAAAATACAGAAAATAAACCAAAATACAATTTGGTATGTGGTGCATATAGCTACTTACAGATAGATCTCTTCCATCATGATAGCCCACCTTTTTTAGCACTAGCTAGTTCTTGTTAGAGACATTGTTCCTATTAGTTAAGAATTAACTAATTTTTATATCAATGTTCTTTTCACTATTTATGCTGTTTATTTTCTGTAGTTCTCTCGGGTTGAACAGTGAAAATAGACTAGGCAATTTCTCTTGTTTCCAATCTTTCATTTCCAGCCTCTCATTTTGTTAGCATCGTGCTACAATGTTTGGGTTTTAGATGCAGCAGAATCAATTCAAACTGTCATCCATTTAAAAAGAAACACATAGTTAGCCAGTAAACTGTTGTTAAATCCTGTATTTACACCTGAGTTACATTAGTGTTTCTTCTTAAATATTGCAGTTTCTGGATTTTCAATTTGATGGGTACTTTTGTTGATAGTGGAAATACATCAACTTTTTAAAAACATGGATGTCCTGTTCTGAGAATAATACTGTATATAAAAAGATATTAATCCAGCAAGAAAAATGTCTTTATATGTGAAACTATTTTATTCATGAGAAATATCCCACTCTTGACCTAAAGTAACTTCAATCTAATGCCAAATATTTTGTTTTTCTTTAATAAACGTCAAACATGCTTTCACTTGCAAACTTATTGAGATTGACGGGCTGACTTTCAATTTTTTTTAAAACCTTTTCTCTTTTGTGAGAAGAATTAGTATTTGTTTGTGACTATCCTAAGTTTGTCATTAGGTAATTAACAAAAATTAGATTGTATTTGTTGTCTAGCAATTTCTATTAAATTTGTTGCATTTTAAAGAGTCTTGAGCCAAACACAAAACCTGTGTTTAAGAAATCCAAAAAGAGAAGCAGATCTTAAAAGAAGGAAATAAATTATTACTTTTACTATGTCCTTGTATGTATGTTGGTGTTAAGGCTGTATGTTAATTGTGAAGCCTTGGGTGTTCTGAAGAAGGATAGTAAGAAGAGTTCATGAGTTTTGTATTATTGCTGTAGGCAGAGAAACATCTTTGAGCATCTGAGGAAAATGTTATTAAAGTAGAGCAATGCAACCTTAACTAACATTAAACAAAGGTTTTTTTTTTTCTGGGAGAATTGCCTTATGTTTTAAAGAACCTGCATAAATTGGTGATGTAAAATAAAAAGCAGGTAATGCAATTCTTGAAAAAAAATAACAATGATGTAGTGAACCATCAGAGACTATAGTGAGTGTTTGACTAGGAAAACTGTCAACATTAGATTTAATGTGGCTGTTGCAACTTGGTGTGAATCTGCTGTCATGTATAGAAGACCTAGGACTTTACCTAGTAAAGAACGTTGTCATTACTTAATGCAGCACTTCAGATTGGTGACACTGAAGTCGCTGTTGATATTAGAGTAAATGGAGCCATTAGAATTTGGTGTCATATGTAGACAGTTCACTGCCCAGCAAGCAGTGTTGTCATAGTGTTAACGGGGTGCTTTCAAACTGGCACAGCTTAAATCAGTTATGAAATAGAACAGTATTTTCTAGAACAGTAAAATGGAAAAATATAGGCGTTAGTTATGTAAATTGTAGGTATACTGTAACATACACCAGAAGCTTAGTGTAGAATTTCCATTTGTACACTTTGCAAAACTATTAAAAAAAAAAAAAAAAAGTGAGACACCAGGGACCCAATTTCAAAAACATCTGTCTTTATTTCCCAGTATTTTAGAATACATTATCTCTCTACACGTTCCAGCTACACAGAAAATGAAAAGCCCTCCTGTGGTTGATTTTGTTAGTTTGTTTTATCTTTTTCCTGTAGTAAAACATTTAGCAGATATTCCCATTCTTTCCCTGCCTACACACAATTCTCTGATGCAACCTTAACTTTGATTTTTGCCAGCAATCCATCATAACTAAGACTGTGTCTTGGACCTAATACTGATATTTTGATATTTGACACCTCTCACCAAACGGTCTTAAACACTGATGTCTAGAGATGTTGCTTGTTTTTTCCTGTTTTCCCTTTAGATGGTAGCAGTGACTTTCAGCAACGTACAGCTCTCTTCCTGGTCTCTGCATGTTTCCTCCTGTCATCAGCCTGCTATACTCTGGGAAAATAATGAGTAACATCATTACGTTCTACCTTCCTAAATTCCTGGTGCATTGTCAACTGGACATAATATTGCTCTTTTTACAATCCTAAACCATTGTACACTACATTGCTAAACAGTGGGGTGGCTGCTGTGTGTAATGTGTGTGTGTCTTTCTACTGTACAGTGTGAATATAGGGCCACATCTTGCAAATTGCTTAGTGACCTCATTTTCCTTTGGCTTTTAAACAATACTGAAAGATTTGAGGATGCTTAGCACCTTGTAGGATTAGTCCCACGCAGGGGGGGCAGGTTTGTATAATTTTTGGTGATGCCCAGAATGAGTCCAAGTCCTGCGCACCCCCTCACCCACCCCCACCTGCCTTTTATTTTTTAAAATAGTGTAAAAATAAACTGGAAACAGTAAGCGTTTAACAGTTTTCCTATATTGCACAATATGGGTGTGTGTGGAGGGATGAGGGCTCTGGCTGGGGGTGTGGGAGGGGGCTCGGGCTATGGCAGAGAGTTGGGGTGTGGGGGGATGAGGGTTCTGGCTGGGGGTGAGGGGCTTGGGGTGTGGGAGGGGGCTCAGGGCTATGGCAGAGGGTTGGGTGTTGGGAGATGAGGGCTGGGGTGTGGGAGAGGCTCAGGGCTGGGCAGAGGGTTGGGGTGCGGGTTGTGAGGGCTCTGGCTGGGGCTGCAGGCTCTGGGGTGGGGCTGGGGATGAGGAGTTTGGGATGCAGGCAGGCTGCCCTGGGTCTGGGGTCAGAGAGGAGGATTCCACAGTCCCCCCCAGCCCTCTCCCCGGTGGCAGCACACTCATCCGGCACAATCACTGCACGTGCTACTAGGGGCCGGGCCCTCTCTCAGATCCAGGAAGCCCCTTTGCCTCCCCTGTGGTAGGTACCAGGGCGGGCTGCCATCATGTGTGCGCCTCCTCCTTCCGCTGGCGGCGGTGCCTCTCCTTTTTGTAGCCGGCAGTGGCTAGCGAGGGAGCGGAGAACAGTGTGGAGTGGCAGGGCAGCTGCCAAGGGTGCAGGCAGGGATGCTCCAGGGGAGGCACGCAGGGACGGCAGGCGAGGTTGGGCGATGCTCTGGGGGAGGCGCACGGGGCAGCAGGCAGGGCCCAAGGAGAGACCCAGCCCCGAACATTGCTGGAGCTGCATCCCCGTGCCTTGAATTTGCTGGAGCATTGGCATCATGGGCCCATATAACTCCCCGCCTCTGCTCCCATGCGCTTGTGAAATACTCTGAGGGGGTCCTTTGAGGCACAGGTGCTATAAACCCAAAATACTGCTTATTATTTGAAGTTATAGCAGTAGATTGTTGTCCTATAAAGGAAGTTTGTTTTATGGAACAGAAATGAGATATATTTCTCTACCAGATTATAAAGTAGCTGGGTATTAACAACTAGGGGTTACGGGATATATACAGATTAGCAGAGTGCTTTTGACCTAGCACAGGATGCGTATATGTGAGAGTTAGTGTCTATGAAACTTGTAACTTATGGTTTAAATATTGCAGTGTAGAGGTGAATTGCCACATTTTGTTTCTGTTCTGGAGTCACCATGTATTTTTATAGAGTTCTATAATATTTGTGGTAATTCCATCAACAACTTTGTTTTTCCTATACCAGGCTGATTTTTAAAAGGATGAAGGGTGAACTGATTGCCTAATGATTTCCAGATAGGATTAAAATGTTTGTCTACATACCTCTAAAGTATCTTACTTTAGCCATTCCCCTTCAAGCCTCAAATAAATCCTGCACTGATCTGTTCCTGATCCTGGTCTTCAGGTTTTCCCCATGCTGAGCTGACTACATTCAGTGTCCTGAGTCAGCTGCCTTGGGAATGGCTCTCTCATACCCCTGTTTGTAAGGGAATGCTGAAGCCTGTCACCTAGCCTCAGCCCTCTCTGGGGGAAGTGAGAGGGGAAAAGTTTCCATTTTCTTTCCAGGGAACAACTGTGTACCAGTGATTGTCTCCTATCACAGAAACGAAATCCAAGTATGTTAGGAAAAGATTTATTTGGCTTAAGAAAGAAAAATATAAATTAATTTTAACATAAGTTAACAGAATAAAATGAGATACTGCTGGATTCTAGGCAAACCTTCCTGAGACGTGGTAAATCTTGTGGTTACAGTCTATTGACTAAATAGAATTAAAATCTTTGTCAACAATGCTTGTATGCTTTGTCTCCTGCAGCCTGTTGAATCATTTATTTCAAACATCCTTTCCATAGATCAGAATCTCTCTCTCTAATGGCCCCTCTTCAACCCTCCCTCCCAATTCAATGGCTTGTGCAGAGGTTTACACATTACACATAGATCACTTTGTGGTGATTAATCACTGTGCCCAGCAACATGGGACTACAAATAACCAATCTGTACTATGATTGTTTTGTTCACCGTTGCTCTTTTCCCCTTTGTCAGTCTTTAAAGGATTTAGCACCCCTAATATAAAGCTTTACCGTAGGGTGTGCCTGTCCTGTATCCCCTCCCCATCCCCAGCTGGCTGAGCACGGTGCTGCAGGGGCTCCTTGCCTCACTTTCCCCCCACCTGGGTTTTCTTACTTTCCCAGGGATTCACATGTCTCAGACCTCTGACTGGATCACTCTCCCTTCCGGGATAACAGAAGTCCAAACAACCAAAAGGTTCTTCTGCTCCTCTTGGGCTCTTCTTCAGTCCACCCTCTGGGCTCGGTTCCTATTTCCTTCTAGATTACCTTTAAATCTCTCTGGCACTGGGATAGAGCCCTGACTCTTAGTCTTCTTCCCTAGAGTCCCCTCAGAGTCTCAGTCCCTTTCGGGCTACCTTTCTATCTTCTCTGCTATGGGATAGTCCACTGATTCCCAGGCTACTTTCCAGGGGTCCTCCAGACCTTACTTCAGGGCCTTCCACAGGAGCCCAGCTTGCTCTCTTTGGTTTCTCCTCTCAGCTCTTTTAGGAGGTCAAGGTGTTTCGGGTTGTCACCTGACCCCAGTTAGTCCAGCTTCCTAAGACTGGGAGACATAATTATGGCACAAGTGGAGCTGACTAACTCAGGCCTCCTGGCCCTTAAAGGGGCAGGCAGCCCTGTCACAGAGATTTCATCATCTCTTCAGTCTGTCCTTTTAGAGATGATGGGCACAAATCCCAGGGTGCATACTCATGGCAGAATGCTCCAGTGGGACTCTGTCTGCAGCTCTAGAGCCTTTCTTAGAGGGACTCCACAGAGCACAGGTGGCAGTGCAAAAAAATTAATGTAGCCTTTGGTTGCATTAACCTTTGAGGACTTGCCATTAGTGATGGGGTGATATGCATCCTCTTTCCCTGTCTTGGATATTTGAAGCCTTCAGCATCTGGGCCAAAGGGCACGGGGAAGGAGTTGTAGAGAAGGCATCACTACATGGCTGGTTCCCATCTCCTTTGGCTCAACAATACTAAATTATTTTTTATACTATTGTTCCATGAATTTGATGCAGCATCGTGACTCCTACTTTCAGTTCTAGTTTTCTGGATCAGACAAATAGTCAGGTGGACTTTATTCTCAATTGGTAAATCATGCCATATTTTGTCCCAACCTGCTTGTAACAAAAAAGCATCTGAACTTATGTTCCCAATGTTTTCTACATTACATGCACCCCTGCAGCTAACAGGTTGCATTTTAATTTGAAAATGCCTTCCCCTTTCCCATGGTGTGGGAGTATCGTGATGTTAGCCTGTGCCTGCTCCCCCCTCCCCCCCCCCGAGTCTTGATGTTGAAGGGAGAATGCATAGTTGTAGCACCATTCACAAGAGAGAAAAACCCAGCACTGTGGGACCAACTAGAATGCTGCTATCATACAAACGGGGGTGGGGTGAGGTCGGGTGGGGGGTGGAAGAGCAGTGTAAGGAGGAGGGGAGAAAAGGAACCAGGCAAGAGATGTGAGAGGAAGGGAATGTAAGACAGAAGAAAGTGATCCGAAAATGTGTGGCTTTTGTGTTTGTGTCCTGGTAGGGTGTATAGGAATTGGATAGTATCCCTTTAATTAGTTGGCACCACACAGTGCACAGTAGCACTTGGAGTCAGATATGTTCTTATCTATGTGAAATTGGGAAAAACATACAGCAGACTGGAAACCGTATATGCTAAACGGGTGTAAAAACAGTTTGTGGTGTTTCAGCTCCAGCTAATCCTGAGAATAAAATGTTTACACAGTGTGTTTTATAATGGTCACTCCTGGTCCTTCTGAATTGCATGAGATAGCTAAAAGATTAAATATTAACTAAATATATAAAATTGCTCTTAATATTGGCTGAGTATGAAGATGTAAGGAGAATCTTTTCTGCAAGTTAAGAGTGTATGGGGACTTTCATCCTCTTCTCCACCTGCCTTTTAGGGCTGATGACATTCCAAACTCTCTCATGTACTATAATCAGACATTACAGTAGAAAAGTGTATGTTTTGATCTCAACTTCAGTATTAGAAATCTTAATGATTGTTTATAACATTGTTTTATTGTAACTGAGAGCAGAATTTTGGCTAGCTAATATATCCAGTAGTCTGCCCAAAACAAGAGCAGTTTTGTGCCAATAGTAGTCAAATACTATCAATAAAAGCAGCAGTGAGAAACTGGCTAGGAAAGTCGGAATTATTTTTGTACAAGATATTTGCAGTGCTATTCATTTGCCTTTTTAAATGGGATTTAAGAATTGTGTAGCTGTGGAACTTCATAGTTCTACTGAAGTGATTCACTTCAGTATAGGACAAGAAATTGCTGAAGTCTATTGAAAGATATAAAATGACACATTTCTTGAATATCAAATTCACATGACGTTCAAGTTGCTAAAGGCTTTTGTTTGAATTAAAGACAAATATAGTTTTAAATCCTTGTTGTTTGCCTTGCAGATCTTTCAGCAGCCCAAAGAAAGTTTGCCCACTCTCTGAGGGATTTTAAATTTGAATTCATTGGCGATGCAGAGACGGATGATGAAAGATGTATAGGTATGTGAGAGCTCTGTGTGTGCGCGTGTGCATTACTGGTTTTGTTATACACTCCTATTCCACTATTTCCTTTTTTCTTTTTTCATGTTACAGATGCATCCCTGCGTGAGTTTTCAAATTTCTTAAAAAATCTGGAAGAGCAAAGAGAAATCTTGGTGAGTTGCAACTTTTTACTGTAAACAAATTGTAAGAAGGATTCAGATAAGAGCCAGTTAGTATTGTTTGCCACTGTATTAATCAGCAAAGTGTTAGCATCAGTGATTTATTATTGTGCAATCTCTTTTTTGCTAATCTGGATTTACAGATTGCAGCTTCTTCTCACTAAAGGAAAAGACTTTGATAATGAAGCCAATGACAATGAACTGGCCCAGAATTGTAGTAACAGATTACATGCAAAAACATACATTGATGTAACATTAAGTTTGCATATTTTACTAAAAAAACAAAAAATGCAAAATTTGTGAGACCACCTGTAACAACCCCATGATTGGGTGATCAGCAGGGATTGAATCCAGGACCACCATAGCTCCAAAACACAAACCTTAACCATTTTGCTCAAAGCACCTAAGTCTTTTAGCTGGAAGCAGTAGCAGTCTCATGTGGGTTAGATACAGAAACATTAAATTAGCTCTATTGAGTGTATGGAATGCTTTCTACTCCTGTCTTCCTTGCTCTGTGTAACTTAATATATTCTGGATCATAACATCTCCCCCAGTCTGTGACTGATAGCTGTGTTTCGATCTCTGTGGAAGTCAAATATGGCTCAGCATTGACAGGAAACTCTGAGGCTAAGCCATTCTCCTTGCTCCTGCCTGCCAAATGCTCTACATTCAGCACTGAAACAAGTTCAGCAGTTCAGTTCCCTCCTGCCCAGGTCTCCAATTTTAATGGCCCTATTTTGTTTCTGGCAGTAGCAAGCCCAGGGGCAGTCATGATTTCTCAGGGTGGAAAAATGTGATGCTCTGCCATGCTGTCTTGACTTGGAGCCACGTCTTCTGGCAGAGTTAGGGTCAATGGGCAGTGAGCAGGCAGTTCTTCCTCTGAATTGCTCAGGGATGCTGCATTATGTATTGAACATGTGTTATGGCAGACGGATTGCCTGGCATGGAGATGCTAAGTTGGACGGCTCATGATAAAAAGAATGCCACTATACTCTGCTGTTCCTTGTGAACAGACAGGGTGAGAACAAAAAGAAGAAGGCATGGCACTGCCTAAAGAAAAGGGTAAATTAAAAACGACAAAAAAAAAATAGAGAAGAAAGGGAGTTTTATAACCAAATCTGTTCCATGATGGGAGACAGAACTTTTGGTGGGTAGAAATGAGGGGCATAGCTTAGTCTTTGCCTTCAGTTGATGAACTTGTTCCATTATAGTTGTGCTATGCAGCAAGATGTTGCGGTTGGCTTTCAGTACATCATTAAGGAAAATTAACTGTTTAGGTAGCCTCCTTTCTTACCAAGTAAGCTTATTGGCATGGTTTTTGACTATGCAGGTTGTTGACTTGCATCTCTTCCATTTAATACAATAGATTAATGATTAAAATGGAGGCTTTGTACTGCAACATTTTTTTCCTCATCTCGTGTGTGGGGTAGGATGATTGAGAGATCTAGGATGACCTGTCAAATACCTGTATGCATGGGAGTATGGCACACCAAGACAAGAGATGAACAGCATATGAATCTGGTAAGAACAGGGGACTCAACCACAGTGGAATTAATGCTGATTTTGCCTAACAGGACTTAATTTGAGATTTTAGGCTCACTAATTTTTAGCAGTGCTTAAATGCTACAGTAAAAGGGGCCTTATTAAAATGTAAGAGCTATAGATTTCACTTTAAATGCCTGGCTTCCCTGCTCATAGATTTTGTTTTTAAGGTCCAGTACGTATTAGTAATTGTCACCATTAAATAAATGATGATAATTAATGGTAACTGATAAGATTTCACTGTTACTTGTTTTAATGCAAGGAATATGGTGTTTTTAAACGATTAATTTAACTCTAGGTAGTCTGTAGTCTAGCTTCTTTTCAATAGATTTAAGTTACTTTCCACCTAAATTCACATATATGATTACAAAAGTACCTGCAGGGATTAGATAGGATTTATGTAAGAGATTTGCATTGATTCACTTAGCTCTGATCACATATGTGGAATCTAATACATAGATTTCTTATCTTTGGGGCAGAATTGTTCTTAGTCTCCAGTATGGTATTAATTTCTTGAGGTTATCTGTGTAGAAATTCTGTGTTCCAGGCCCTTATTTGCCAACATCAGCAGTCAGACATACAAATAGTGGTGCACCCTGGGTGGCTTCTTAATTCTAACTGAACAGTCAAATTTGGAGCTGTTGAGGAGTGTTGGAGGTAGGAGCAGGGAGAAATACCTGCTGCACCTGAACGGTGTGAATGGAGGCATTTTGCTGTGTAAAGCTGTGAAGTCTGCTGGGGCACTGGGAGCTCAGTGCGCATCAATTCTTCTTGCATGTTTGATGCAGCTGGTGATTTGTCCTGCTGTTGTGCAGGAGTTTGATTCATCATCACTGTGATTCATGATTCATCATGTGCCACTCAACCCTTCCTCTGTTGCATGTTGAATACCATGTGGAGCATTCTAGAACGTTCAAAGCAATGGTCTTACATGGATATTAGATATCCCAAAATGCTATGCTATAAGAGTGGGTGTTTTGCTGTTGTCAAAATGTCTTCTCTCGCCACAGTTGTAAAGAATAGCATCCATCTTGCTGTTTTCTTCCATCTCTGATGTGGCTGTGTATTAGTGGAGTTGTATGTGTAGAGCTAGTAAAAGTCTTTGGGATACTTCAGGAATTACAATTTTTATAATTATCCAAACTGTATCTTGGGACATTCCAATACCAACTTCAACACTGAAAATAGGAGAGTTTTGTGGCGCATTTCACTGACTTCCTCAGCAGCTCTGTAACAGTGATAACATGTAGCCAAATGCAGCTTTGGATCCATAGAATGCACTCTTGGCTGTATAATCTCTGGACACTGCAATTGTGCTATGGACATGGTGTTACTTCCTCTTTTCATATGCAGCCTGTTTGCAGGTAAGGAAGTTATATGACACTATACGTGTGCTGTATGATGGTTGCCTTATAGAAAACACTAAATGGAATGGAAAAGATCATGTAATGCATGTGTTCAGACAGTGAAAGATCTGATGAGAAAGTTCCTCATGGAGCTAATATTTAATTCCAAATGGAGACTGAATACTTTTCCTGAGATGTGGTTTCTTTCATCAGTACTTATATAGTCTAGCACAGGCTTAGGGGTGCAGGCTTCAGGTGGCTCCCAGCAGCAGCGGCATGGCCCTTCTCTGGCTCCTATGTGGAGGCACGGCCAGGCGGCTCTGCATACTGCCCCATCCACAGGCAGAGGGGGCCATTGGAGCATGTAGGAGGCAGAGGGGGGCCATGCCGCAGCTTCTGGGAGCTGCATGGAGCAGCCCCCAACCCTGCACCCCACCTGGAGCGCTGGAGAGGGGCCATGCTGCGGCTTCTGGGAGCCACGTGGAGTGGCCTCCGACTCTGCGCCCCGGCTGAAGTGCCAGAGGGGGGCCATGCCACGGCTTCCGGGAGCTGCATGCTGGCTTAAAACAGTTGGCAGGCTGGATGTGGCCTGCAGGACGTAGTTTGCCCACCCCTGCTCTAGCAAATATTTTAGAACTGTATCGCCTTTAAAGTAAGCAAGTGGAAAGAGAACCAAAGGGATTAGTTTCTGAAAAAATTAATTTGTGTGTTGTTGGGGAGATCTGTTGATCTGACTCCTTTTGTTTGGCTCCTCAATGAACAGTGTAATTGTGCCAAAGTTCCATGGATGTTCTATTGAAATCAATGGAATGTTAGGATGCTCTGCACCCACAACGTTTGGCGCCAGGGCTATAAAGATTTTCAGTTGTGGTGCAATGTTTATGCTACACATTTTAAAGCCTTTCACAAAGGAGTTCCTCCCATTCCAACATCCTCTTATCAGGCTTTTTTTTTCTCTTTGCTATCCTGAAAAGCAAGGTGGAGGCTTGTGACTCCTAGAGTGGCTGGGACTGTGCTGAGAGAATTGCAGATAAGAAATACAGTTACAGATAAGATATAGTGTATGAATTCCTTTTGCTTAATTACTGACACACGTACGCTTAATAGGTTTTTTAAAATTACATTTTGTGTATTCAGCAAATGCAAAAATGATTTTAATAGCCAAATGGTAAATGCAAATATTTCAGACTTTGAATTCCAGACTTGGATAAAAAGCTTTTTCAAGTATATTTTACATAGTTTTCCAAGGCAATTGCAACATGTGTAGATGTGAATCTTGAGTTCATAAAATTTTCCATACTGTCCACCTCAAGCATACTCATTTGGCCTGCTACCATGTTGAACTGGCACGGGTTGGATATGTAATAGCTGCATTCAAGCAGTTTTATTTTTGTTTTCAGTTTAAGGACTTCCATTGGTTGCAAAGGTCATGTTTCTAAATACCGAGGGATTTAGTAGGTTTGTGAAAAGAAAATCCAGGCATTAACCCAAGAATTCAGTTGAATTATAGAGTGGCCTAGATAAAACAAATTGCACTTTTCCATAACACTGTAACTTAGTGGAATTCCCTGAGGCAAATATGAAGCAGGACCCTTTGCTTCTGGAGGCCATTCTGGAAATGTTTCTGTTATATTAAGGATGAGTGGAATACAGGAAGTCATGTCTAACTGGTTCGGAATTACAAAAATATTCTAGTTTAATTAGAGGACTGTAGTCACTCTGAGTCCTTGTCAGCCATTAATGGAAAAGTTTCTTTTTACTTAACTTAAAATTTACTTTAGAATCTTGTTTCCAGTCAACTTACTTTAGGTATGATAGATCCTAACTCTAGCATTGATAGTTATAGTTAGTTACTATTTCCACTGTAGAGCCTATTTCTTAGGGAGTTACAGCTTTGTTAACATTTTTTAAAATTGGCCTGAAATTGAAAATATTTGAAAAATAGCAAGTTGTGGAAATTGTGGAGTATTTTCTGCCCATCTTTTGAATTTAATTTATTTTGTCTCTAAGGGTGAGATCCTTACTCTTGTTGTGGCATCTTTATGCCACATGAAAGTGCTGGAGTGGTATAAAGGGCTCCCAGAAGCCCTGCTTGCCAGAGGAGGGTTTCTCCTAGTGCAGGGTTGCAGAAGACAGTCGTGAGGTTGTTTTCTAAGGACCTGTACACACATGCTGGTGAGGGGCGGTGTGGCTAAGGACTGGCAATGATGTTGCAAGCAGGACCAGAGCACACATCTCTGCAGCCTGGGAGGGTGCTGTAATTTAGTCTAACTCTCAGGGTGACTTAAAGCCACCTTGGCCACCCCGTAACCCTTGGGGTGCGAGTTCAGTGCTGCACCTCAGAACCTTGTCCATTATCTCAATAGTGTATGTACCTTCAAATACATGCAAGGAGGAACATAGGTGTGTATATTTTTCGTTGGGCTGATAGCACCACCTATAATTAAGCTTGGCTATCACTTCCCATTATAACACCCTGTTTTCAGTTGCTTAGAACCTTTGCCAAATTGCACAGAAAACTTCAACCCAAATGATTAGTGTGTGTCTGCCTCACACTGAATTTTTTTGGACAATTTCAAGCAAAACTGTTCAGCTGCGTTTGAGACCGAGGCTAGGATAAAATATGTTTTGCCAATGTTAAATGTTTGGCAACCTTTTCTTTGAGAAGCTCCAGCTTCCCCTTGCTTTCCAGCTGGGACTCAATTTGGTAGTGTGTGGCCTTCGTGTCAGGGATGTGCTTTTGGAGACTTGGATGGGGGTGAGGGAGAGAGGAGATGCCTGGATCAAAGAGACTGCGCCAATGAGTCTTTGGAGGGGATGGGACACTGAGATTGGCTGAGGAGCCCAGGGAGGGAGGCTGCGGTGGAGGGAGCAGTGAGTATGAGGAAATGGGGGAGGGGGAACTGGTTATGGCTGGGCAAAGAGACTGGGATTGAATGTGTGGTGAAAGTGAGATGGGGAGTCTGAGGGAGGGTAGGTCTGGCTGGCCAAGGAGACAAGGGCTAGGGGAAAAACCCTGGGAGTGGAAACTGGCACTGGGTAGGGGAAAAGAATGGGATTGGGATGACGAGTCAGGGGCAGGAGGAGGTAGGACTAGGACAGGGCAGGGTGGAAGGGGAGGGGGGAGATTAAGCTGGGGGAGGGAGAAGTGGGCAGAAGTGTCTCTGCCCATTAGAACACACTCCCCTCCAGAGCCTGGAATAGTATCCAAGATTCCTGAGACTTGCTTTTCCTCTGCTGTCAGCAAATATTTGTGAAACACACTAGCAAAGTTTCTAGTGCTAGTCTGAATAGAGGGTGACAAATTCAGCTCCTTTGCACATATGCCATATGATAGTCTTTTAATTACATGATTGCATACTAGTTTTTCCCACAGAACCCTCACCTCATTCAGGATGGATTTGCTCTGGGTATGAATCAGGGCTGTGTAGTGAAGGAGACTTGTCTGTAGAACTCATTTGTTGCAATAGTTGGAAGTTAAGTAGTGAATGAGGCAGGGGATTGCAGGAACAAAGAGGAGGGACTCATGGTTGAGGAAGTCACTTAAATCAAACTTTTCTCAGATAATTGTTAACTGTACATACCTCATTTTCTGGGGGCCAGACTCAATATGGGGTCTGATTTGCAGAAGTGCTGAGCATTCACAGCTGCAACTGAAGTCAACGGGAGCTGTGCTTTGGTTATACAAACTACTACATAATGCTATGTACTCTGAAAAATCAGGTCCTAGTCGTCTGAAATTGGGCACCCAAAATTAGTGGATACTTTTGACCTTAATCTCTCTCTGTCCCAGCCCCCACTGTAGAAAATGGAGGTAATACCTCCTCATTGCACAGGGGTGTTGTAAAAATAAATATGTTCTACACTCTGATGCTATAGTAATGAGCACCATAGGAAAGCCTCTGACAAAATTTAATAATTATGTCTTCAGAGCAGGGTTTGAATAGTTTGCAGTGAATAAGACAGGAGGCACACACTGATCAATGAGGAGAAAACAAAACATTTAATACGTGCTTGTTAAGTGAGCACCATACATCCTGTGCACTGAGTGAGATGGGTCAGGGCGGGGGGGGGGGGGAAGAAGGAGGGAGAGAAGAGGGATGTAGAATGGTATTTGATGATGTAATTGGAGACTATATCATAATGCATACAAACAAGGGGGCTGAAATAATGCACAATTCTGGCATTATCTCAACTTCTGACTGCTTGACTTTGCAACTTTAAAGTTGTTTTAACAAATTTTTTTGTGTAAAAGTATATATGTGCATATGTACACTTGTGTGTGTGTGTGTATTTGTGTATATATAATATAGAAATGTACACACCGTACTCTTCTGCCGCCTGCACCAGCACCACTCCCTGGCAAAGTTAGCTTTATTGAGAATCTGATCTCTGACAACCCCTAGGCCAAGATGTTCAGAAAGTGAACAGTGACTTTGTGATTGTCCACATTGAGACATCTTAAAGAGTCCAACACTTTCTGAAATCAGGCCCCTTTGGGTGCCTAGTAAATACAAGTCATCTCAGGCTAAAGAATTTCAGTCCTCACCTTTAGCTGACTGGTTTTGTTTTTCATTTAAAATTAAAAATGGGTATTAGCTGGTTTTGCTGGTAGTTAGTGGTGTTTTTATTAAGTTCTGTGTGAAAGAGGAGTAAACTGATGAGAATGAAATGTTGGATCATAAACATTGCAGCTGTCACAGACACTTGGATTCTTTGCTTTTCAGTGCAGCCTTTTCAGCCCCTAATTAATTTTATAATAAACAGGACAAATGAATTCCTTAATACCGTCTCACTCAAGTATATAAGCTTTTTGAGAACAAGGAAAAACTAGTTGCTGACTGAAAGGGCAAATTTCAGAGGATTCTCTATTTCCTGAGATCTAGACCTGTTTTTTGATACGCTTCATTGTCTAGTTCTCACATCCTACGTTTTCCATTTGGAAACTGATTTTTGGAAGGGATATTTTTCCTCCAACCCTCTTCCCCTTCCCAACTGAAAACACTGAATATTTTTGCTTGCAAAGCTAATAGTATCTTAGACTCTGAGTCCCCATCTTCCCTGATTTCTGTTGATGTGTTATTGAAAATATTTCTGTTCATAAGTTTTGTAGATACTTCTTAAAAAGTGAAAGCTTCAAAAAAATTGACCATGGCCACCTTAATGCTCTTCCATTGAAAATCACAATCCTCCTTCACTTATCTTCTCTTTTTATATAAGAAGGACTTAATGAAATATTGTTGCGTTTTTGTCCTTTCTGCTCATTATATTAGCTTACTAACTTTGAGGCCCGCAGTCCCTTTGCCAATAAAATGGATGCAAAGTGTTCTTTCAGAGTGAAACATAGAGCAGCATATAGGTCATTGGAGCCATCTGTGAGTGTCTTTTGGACCAGATCATAAGCTTCCACTGACTGGAAAATAAATTGAGACTGAAATGAGGACCCAAGAACCTGCTGCCAGTGTTTCTTCTCTATGCTAAGGGTCTTGTTAAATGTGCAAAACCTGATCCAGCTTCCATTTTAGCCAATGGGAGCGTGATTGGACCAAAGCATGCAATTCCATGTAGGGCTGATTTAGAAACAGTTCCCCTTATCAAACCACTTTGGTAGTCTCTTGAACTTTTTAAAATAACATTAGGAGATTGGTTAACTTATTACAGGTAGGCTGTCATCTCTGATAGAAGGAATGAAATTATATATCAGGACTGGTTTGTTTCACTTTGATACAATCCAATAATTTATACTGTCTGCTTATTGTCAAATGTTCATGTGAGCCAGGAAGGGATGTCTGGTCTCCTTTCTCTTGTATGTCTGTCTTGTACATTTCTTATACAAACTTAAAACATCAGAGTATGGAAGTGCAGGGAACTGCTTGTTAAATGTCCTCTAGTCTAAAGAACCGAGATTTAATAAAACCACTCCTGCTTCATATTCCCAGTGCGTGGCAGGTGGAAACTCCCATAGTGGAAACTCCAAACTAAAGAGCTCTAGGGATGTCTCTGGAGTAGGGGGCATTAGTCAGAGGTTTTTGCAAGGGGACATGGCAAAGTACAGGTTTTAAATGGCAGCATCGAGCAAGCACCATTGCTCCAGTTTCAATGTAAAAGTATCACAGCCGAAGGATGGCTAATTAAAGAGAGAGTCTATTACGCTTATGGTACATAGAGGAGGGATTGGGCATATTCAAATCAGATCATGTTCTTATAACTCTAAGACAGTTAAATTAGACTCATGCAGCAAGGGTAAGATTAATACCTTACAAGCAAACTGTCCAAGAATTTAGCCATACTGTCTTATAACATTGGAGATGGATTGGACAAGATATAAAATGAAAGTGTTCAGCCAGATATGGTTTTCCAAGGAAATATCATTCAGCAAACTGGCATGTGAAGTAATAGAAACTTTAGGAGGGATATAGCTTTCCTCTAACCTCTAATTCTATCGGATTTACGAACTGCCTTTACACTGGAAGTGCTGACCTGAGAATATGACTCTTGTACAATTTGTACTATCAGAGAACTGCAATTGCAGGTAAATAGTCTTTTTGTAGGTGAGCAGTATCCTCTCCTATAAGAATATACGGAGTATTCCTCCCTGCTCTATATTTCTTGTGTTTTTTGATAGTGCAGATCCTTCCTTCATAGGTCTATCTTTGTTGGCACTTGTTTTATTTAAAAAATGTCACCCATTGACCATATACTTTGTTGGGGGTGGGAGTGGGAGGTAGGGTGGCAGTAGGGCAGCAGTGTAACCATGTCCTCTTTTTGCAAATTAACTTTCAGTTCTGTGATTAGATAACTTAGACTCTGTCTCAGCATGTTTCAAAAACACCCTTCTAAGTTGTATCATCAGAATTTTGGGTTGGATGTGAATGCCAGATAACTCTTACGCTGTGCAACAGCATAAACGGTGTGATTTTTTTAAAATATAAATTTGTCTCCAGCTTTCTTTTCTTTGTCTGGTTTCATTTTTAAAAAAATTCTCTGGGTAACTCTCCAAGGAACATCTCTAGTTTTCTTTTCTTTTTTTTTTTTTCCCCTACGGCCTGCCACTCGTAGATGGTGGGAGGACAAGACTATGCTTCCTCCAGAGTCAGCCATTGTTGCATATTAACCCCCCCAGAAGAGGTCACTGGAGAGCAAGTTCTTCCAATCTAATGCAGAGGACTAATGGCACGTGTGGATGCTTCCTACATCGATGGAAGGAGTTTTTCCATCAATGTAGGTAATCCACCTCCCTGATCAGCTAGGTCCACGGAAGAATTTTTCAGTCAACCTAGATGTCCTTACACAGGGGGTTAGGTTAGCTTAATTCAGTGCTCAGGGGTGTGAATTTTTCAAGCCGCCTTGTCTACTCTTATTAGAAGTAGATTATGATTGATATATGCAGTTAAATCAGGGTAAAATTCTTCTTGCCATGTAGAGGGTAAGGAAAGTCTTCTTATCATGAAGGACAAGGGAAAAGCTATTTTAAAAAATATAGAAGAAAATCATCAGAGATCAATTTCCTTTACAAGTACTTTACCCTCCATACCCCGACCAACATGGGTAAATTTTACAGTATTTCATTGTGTCCTTTCTTTTACAATGTAAACCCTTATTCCAACAAATGCTGGGCTTGGCTCAGAGCTGTTTTAATTGAACTGTTGAACATGTCATGAGACCAGTTAACTGTTTAGTTTACTCATCTGTTTGTTTGAAGCTCCTAATAAGTTTTGCTAATTTATAATCTCCTTTGCTGCAACAAGTTGCTGTCCCTCAGTTTTGACTTTGTTTAATAACCTTATATTTTATGATCTTACTGTTGGTAAATAGTGTTTAGATGCTCATTTGAAGTTTATTTGAACCTATCAGAGCTCCTTAGCTACCTCACAATCCTCCCTACACAACTGGTTTCCCCTCATCATGGTGTATTGTCTTCCTGGCAAGCACTGAGCTTCAGGGGATGACTGGGCAGCCCAGGTTCCCAAGTCTGGTGCTGGGTTGCTCCAGATTATAACTCTGCCTCCAGCCTCTCAGCCTATTTGAGCTCTGTTCCGGGGGGGTAGGGTGGGGAGAGCTAGTGTCTTGCTCCCTCACTTAGGTATTCTAGAGAGAGCTTGTAGCAACCCTTATATTTAGGTTGCGTAACATTTTCCATTATAAAAGTCTTGTAGGCCTTTTATGAGAAACTCTTGCACCTCCATTGTAAATAGCAGGCCTTGAATATTCAGCAGGGACAGAGCCTGAGGCTAGAGACTTGCCTTTTGCTTGACCCATGATATTGATTTTAGAGTTCACCCAGTTATAAAGTGTTAAAATTGCCATTTTCTTACTCTGCTTTCATTTCTCAGAAAAATGTTAGCAGACTGTCAAAATACTAAAGACATAAATTTTCTGAAGAGTGAGGCCCACATGACCACTGCTGCATTGGAAAGAGCTGGTAGTCACTGGAGTATCTGTAGTGTGTGTGGCGATGTGGACTGAGCCAGGCTCCCTCTCCCTTTAACTTCCCCATTCCCAACACTTGACTTCAGCCATTTCCACCACTCTGGGGGCACCATGTAGAGCAGGAACTTCTCCAACTCTTGGGGGAGATGACAGAGTTTGGGGCTTGATGTTACTGTGTTTTTCAGTTTTTCAGTGCACAGGATGAACATGCAGGGTGTGAAATGAAGGCAACTGTAAATCTGTCATTTCCTAAGTTTTGAGAATATGACTTTGCAACCTAAATAATTTTCTATTAATGTAGGGTGTTTTTTGTGTACAATTAATCTTAGTACAGTATATGAGAAATATATTGCAAGACTTAATTGGCAGACGGGACTACTAACTGTATATGAAGAGTGTATTTGCTGTTCTGCATTTGTTGCAATAATGTGATCTGATGCCCCCGAGTAAAATTAAATTGTTGGAATTTATAAGGAAAAAATGCAATGAAAGGTTTTGTTAATGAATGGGACAAAGCTCAATTGTTAAGAGACTGTTGCCTTGTTCAGAAAGACTGGAGGAAACCTCAGCCAAACCTTCACTATTGTATTTGCATCAGAATATTTGTACAGTTCATGATGCTCAACTTTGGAAATATGTTAATGTTTGCTTCAAGATGAGCTGAGAAATAATTGTTTCAAAAGCTCTTAAGTGATTTAGGAGCCATGTGGGTTTTGAAAATGGGGCCTAACTCATTTAAGTGCTTTTGAAAATGATACTCTGGAGTTATTAATTTTTTGTATTATTTGCAGTTGGGAGGGTAAAATAAATGACTTGCCTTCCTCCTCTGTGGATAACACGCTATATATGCTGTTGTTTTTCTTTCTCTAGGCACTGAGTGTTACCGAAACGCTGATCAAACCTTTGGAAAAATTTAGGAAGGAGCAGCTAGGAGCTGTAAAGGTTCGTCTCTAATTTATTTGTTTGCCCTTTTTTTAAGAGATGAGTTTAATTTCTCTATTTGGTCAAAGTATGCTCATGACACCCATTTGGCAGAGTACAGAGAAATGCTGGTATTTATCTTATTTTATGAGCCAATTTTTTTCTTTGGGAACTTGGTTCAGAAAAGAATGGGAAATATGCCCTGAGAGGGGAGGAATGTGTCCTTTTTTTCTCCTTCCCTCTCCCCCCCTCTTGACTTTTCTGTCTTGGATAAAAGAAATGCCACAAAGAGCATTCTCATGTTGCTAATGGATGACCATAATCTTCTGCTGTGTACGTCCACTTGCATATTTAAAAGCCTGCTATGTGTTAACAACCTCAAGAATTCGTCCTCATACCTTTTCATCTTATATTTCCCATTGTTGAAATTAGAACTGATAACTTTTCATTAAAAATATAATTATTCCAAATTGTTTAGGGTGGTGGATTGAGAGCGTGCGTAGTTTAGAGTTTGGCTCATCTCAGCCCGTTCCAAAGAATTCCTGGCCCTTTGTGATAAAGAATGTCTGTCTCTCCTGTCTGTATCATATTTATCTTCAATAATGAAGCCCGAACTCTTTATATTAAACCATTCTTTAAAGACATTCTTTACAGATGGAAATAATAGATACAGAGTTTACTTCCTTGTAGCTTTTTAAACTAACAAAAAAGCCCTAAAAAACTCCTTAAACTGTCATTTCCAAAACTCATCCTGTGTAATCAGTGTGCAGATGTCAGAGCTTGACCCTTTCCAGGTTTCACTTGGAAGTGGTATCTAAAAAATTACAGTGAAATTTCAATTAAGGGTTAAAATGCTTAAATCTCCCTTACCAGGAACACAGGCATGGTGAATTTTCAAAATAGTTTCAAATACAGAAAACACTTTTTACACTTTCTTCTACAGCAATGCAAGAACTTGCAAGAAGCCAAATTGTCTCTAAAAACCCCTCCTCGGCCAAAATCTCTCCAGTCAAAAGTTAGTGCCTATGTAATACAACAGGTCCATTTTCTTCTGCCTGAACTTTGGTTGCTGAGTTTTTCCATCAGGAATGTAAAATTCCACTCTATGCAGCACCAGAGTGAAGAGCTTTTTCTCTTTTACTACATAAGAAAGGCCGTACCGGGTCAGACCAAAGGTCCATCTAGCCCAGTATCCTGTCTACCGACCGTGGCCAATGCCAGGTGCCCCAGAGGGAGTGAACCTAACAGGCAATGATCAAGTGATCTCTCTCCTGCCATCCATCTCCCTCCTCTGACAGAGGCTAGGGACACCATTCCTTATCCGTCCTGGCTAATAGCCATTAATGGACTTAACCACCATGAATTTATCCAGTTCTCTTTTAAACTCTGTTATAGTCCTAGCCTTCACAGACCTACTAAGGCTAGGTCTACACTACCCGCCTGAATCAGCGGGTAGAAATTGATCTCGCGGGGATCGAATTATCACGTCTCGTCGGGACGCGACAGTCGATCCCCAAATCGATGCTCTTACTCCACCAGCGGAGGTGGGAGTAAGCGCCGTCGACAGGGAGCCGCGGAGGTCGATTTTGCCGCCGTCCTCACAGCGGGGTAAGTCGGCTCCGATAGGTCGAATTCAACTATGCTATTCGCGTAGCTGAATTTGCGAATATTAAATTGCCCCCTCCCCATCCCCCACCGTAGTGAAGACCTGCCCTGAGTCTCTAAATGTTGCTTCCTGATTCACTTTAAACTCAGAACAAGAATACCTCTTCACAATACATGAGGGGAAAATGTTCTATCCTGGATTGTTCTGCCTTCACTTAATCTTCTGGGGTCCATGAGAGTTTCATCAGAGCTCACAAGCTAAGCAGGGGTTTTGTCTAGCATATTTTAAAAGTTGTCTCAGTAATTGGGCCTCTTTTAAGGGGGAAAAAAACAAGGTAGTGGTGCCATAGTTAGCCCCTGACCGCCGAAGTTCAGTATTGAACCAATACCTCAGCATGCTATTTGTGATGATAAAGGGTGTTGCTGTCTTTTAGATGAGAGCTCATGATCATTTATGATCATTAAAAATCTCATGGCACTTTTCACCAGTGTTTAACCCTTCTGTCCTTTCAACTGTGTAACTGCATTCTGCCCCCCTGAATTTCTCAATACAATTTCATTTGGATACATCATTCCTCACTTCCTGTCTCAACCTCTACAGTAGTACTGTGCACTGTTAAACAGCGAACATGTTCCATCCTGGAAGTGGCTGCACTTCAGTGGTGGCCAAAAGGACCCCAGTACATATGCCTTCAGTACACAAGATTCGAAAAATGCTTCAGGATTTTTTTTGGATGAAAAGCTCTGTATAAATTCAGGGTCATGATAAATATATGTACTGTATCTATAAACACACAATGGCTTTCTTCAAGGGGATTGAAACCTGGGTCTCTTAACATTATCAAAAGGGTAATTTCTCCACAAGCATAATAGCAACATAGATGACCTTGGGCCAGGTTTTAAGCTCTTACTCCATTTTTTTGCAGTCCTTATTTAGGCAAACCTCACATTGACTTTAAATAGTTTTACCCGTGTAAGGACAAAATAAAAACTGTAGGAACTTCAGGATTTGGCCTCTTGCTGTAGAATTTTAAATGTATTTAGAACAAAACACCTTCTATATTAAGAACTGAATAGTGCTATATTTTAAGCTTAAATAGAATATGTTTTTTTAAAAAGCGGTTTTATGGAGATCTGAAGAATACTTTTCAGGAATTTTTAAAAAAATATCCGATATAATGGAAGTGCTGAAATGTTAGCTATGGTATTGGAAAGATAATATTGCATAGTATCAACATCTCCAAATATAATACAGTTAGAACTATTACGTCTGAATATAGAACAGTAAGAATATTTGCTATAGGAAAAATACACATGCTCACTACAAAAAGCAAACATTGAATATTTAGTTCACCTTAAATTACCGCTGCTTAATATTTAACAGTTTTACTCCTATGGATAAATGAGTCTGAATTGGATAGATCAGGTCCGATTCTGAGCCCTCACCGAATTGACCCATTGGAAAGAAGCATCACAGTTGGGAAAAAAACAAACAAACCTGAATTTGAACAGTGTACAGTGGGGTTTTGCACATGGGGAAGGAAGTTTTTTTTTTGTTTTGTTTTGTTTTGTTTTGTTTTTGCAAAGCACACATACTTAAGCACTCGAGGGAATGTAATATGTAAACACAATGACATCTTTATATTCTTCCTGTTCCCCCTCCTCCTCCCCAGCCTCCCATGTGCTAATCTCACATAGTCTATAATGAGGTTGAAACCATTTATTACATTGTTTCACTTCAGTAATTTATCTATTTGGTTTTGGCTTCTTCCTCTCTAGAATTTAATTACATGTTTAGGCTCGACTCTGGTAAAGGGTCTGATTGACCCAAACACTATATCATCATCTTTAATTTTAGATGAGTTTAATTAAAGGGACAATGTCTAGAATAATGGTATGCTTAAAGGATCCCCATGAGATAGGAAACCCATATTTTAGGTCTAACCTAAGTGTTTTATTAACATTACATTTTGTAAAACCTTGCTTGTGGGCCGGTCCTAAACAGATTAAAAGAGTTCCTTTTCAAATAAGACGAAGGTTTCCTCAAAGTCATGCAGCTCAGGGAACAGAATATTATCTGATGTCATTAAGAACAAAGCAGAAAGAGTGTAAGAGAAAATTTAGTGAGTACTTCAGTGAGTAGATCATAACCAATATGTCTTTGATATAATAGATGAGTGGTTCTCAAACTTCATTGCACTGTGACCCCCTTCTGACAACAAAAATTACTACACGACCCCAGGAGGGGGGACAGAAGACTGACCCTGCCTGAGCCCTGCCACTGAGACTCTAGGCGGGGGGAGAGGGAGGAGGGGGCAGGGCAAAGCTGAAGCCAAGGGCTTCTACCCTGGGCAGTGGGGCTTGGGCTTCAGACTTGCTGGGGCCCAGGGCCAACACCAGCATTGGTGACCCCATAAAAATGGGGTCACAACCCACTTTGGGTCATGACCCACAATTTGAGAACCCTGTAATAGATACATATGTGAGATTGTTTTCAGAATAATATAGGGTTGTAGGAAATTTGAATTTAATTAGCATCTTGTGGCAAAGAACTTGTCATCATTCTTAGAATTTGATCCCAATATTATATTATATTTTTATTAAATTTTAATTGTTACTACTCCTATAACAAGACAGCACAAAAATTATTCTGATTGCCAGTTGCCCTAGTATTGACTTGACTCTCTAATTAACTGAATCAAGAAAAATAGAAATGATTAAAGGGAAGGATTGTTGTGAAATTGTTTCTGCTACATTAGACCTATAAAGTCATATTTCCAACAAATCTGAAATAACTAATACTTAGGCTGTCACTTTTGTAAATGCAGTATTTTGGATGCTGCAACATTTTGATTTGCATGTGTAAGTGGCATTTGTGCACACAAATCTAGTAATTAAATTGCTCCAGGTTGCACCCATTTCTGAGATTCAGGAAAAAGAAATATGGGCCGCATATACCTGAGCCACAGCCCATGGAGGTCAGTGGAAATACTTAAGTAGGCTTTGGATTAGGTTGTGTATAAGGAAAAAGACCCATTCAGCCATTGAAGGAAGTCAGGATATTGCACTGCCTTAAACATTCCAAAAAGTCAGACGATTTAATAGAAAATGAAATGGTGTGCATGACAGTGGCATCAAGGACTTCAGGGGTTGTTTAATATTTAATTTGCAGATTCCTCAAGTTAGTGCATGATTTTAAAATGTCAATGGATGCCTCTTAGTCCTGCGCTTTCCCCCCTGCCCCCAGGAAATATGAATAAGCTAATGAGATGAGACTTTAGTGGGAACTGTAGGAAGTAGTTCTGTTAGGTGCAAAGGGGCATAGATTGAATTACCTGACTGCTTTTTTTGTGAACAAGTGGACTACAATTTTATGAAGAGACTTTCAAATACACTTTATAAAAGTATTTTTATCTTTTTCTGTATATTTTGCAGGTTTTTAAGAGGAGCTCCTCCCAAGCATGAGGGGCAGTATAGGAGAAAGCACAAATGTGATTGTTAGAAAATTTAACAAGTGGTCTATGGAGGCTGGCATCATGGGCTGATGGAAGGCAAGAGTCAACATTTCAGTAGCAAATGAGAGATGGAGAGAGCATAGACCCTGAAAGGCCATGAAAGAGAAGACAAGTAGCTTATGTTTGATGTGATAGGGAAAGGAGAGCCAATGGAGGAATGCAAAGACAGGGTGATTGGGTCAACATTCTGAATGGATATGAGCAAGGCAACATTGTGTTTGCCAAGGCAAGAGAGAAGGATGTGCAGTAATATAGACAGGAGCTGATGAGAGCTTGGACCAGAGTTCTAGCTGATAGGATAGTCCGCATCTTAGAGAAGTTTTTCAGAAAGAAGCAGCAAGGTTTAGACATACCCTAGACGTGAGGACTTAGAGGTCTGAGTCAAAAGAGATGCCTAGGTTACAGGCCAGAGCAACAAGCAGCATCGTGGTGGTATTCACAGTGCTGGCAGGGCTTTGGTGGGAGAGAGGGGTAGTGGGGATTAGAAGCTGTTTTAGCCAGATTTAACTTCAGTTGGCGACTAGACATCCACCAGGAGATGTCAAAGAGACAGGCTGAGATTTTAATTTGGACTGGAGGAGACAGGCCTGGGGTAGCGAGAGAGGTCTGTGAGTCATCAGCGTAGAGATGGTTGTTGAATTTGTGTTTGCGGATGACATTTCCCAGAGATCAGGTGTAGAGGGAGAAGACAAGAGGACCAAGGACAGAGAGCTTGGTGGAACCCCCACAGAAAGTTGAAGCGGGGGAATGCGGAGGCTTCTCCAGAGGAAATGCTGAAAGAATGATGAGAGAGGTAGGAGGACCGGGAGAGGACAGAATTACAGATGCGAAGGGAAGACATGATTTCAGAAAGAAGAGCATGGTCCACTGTGTTGAAGGTGGCTGATAGGTCAAGGAGGATGAGAATTGACTCTTGGTTCTGAGCTTTGGCTAGGAAGAGGTCATTAGAAACTTGGATTAATTGAATTAATTTTATTTTCTGGTTTCTGAACCTTTGGGGTATACTTGGGTCATATTTTCAAGCTTTTCTCTGCCACCATGAGGGCTAGAAACATACACCTTTTTTAAAAAGATGCGGTTCTCATGTAATCATGAAGCCAAGAGCAGGGGCTTTTTAAAAAAAAAAAAAAAAAAAAAAAAACCCACTAAGCTTCATGAGATTCACAATAAAGTCACACTAAATATAGTTGTAGATTTTTTTACACTGGAAAAGCCCAAGCATTTGTTAGTATGACAGAGTTTCTGTCATTACAGTGCAACTGGCCTTTGATTCAGTTTAGGCCCTCAGACACGATTAAAAAAATAATTTAAAGTGTTGCTTGTTCTCATTTATTAGGGGGCACATAGCATTTTGTTTTTTACTCCCTTACTGCTGCTCTGCTACACCTCTTGCCTACAGCTTTAACAAGCGAACAGACACATTGTTCTTGTATTTTCATATTTAAGTGAATGATATTGAATTTATTGCTTTTTACTTGCAGGAGGAAAAGAAGAAGTTTGATAAAGAGACAGAGAAAAACTACAGCTTTTTAGAGAAGCATTTAAATTTATCAGCTAGGAAGAAAGAGCCACAGCTACTAGAGGTACTGCTGCTACTATTTCTTCAGCAATGTTGCTGAAAATGAAAGTCTTTCCTTTTTGCCTTGAGTACATAAATATATTAATGACAGTACAAAAAGAGCACTTAGGCTGTTGAAGGCAAAATTGCTGTCAACCAAGGAAATTTGGTTTTCTTCAAGAAAATCAATATCATTTGAACATTACCATTGTTTGATATCTTTTGGATTAAATGTAAATATTTTTAGTACATAGACACAACACTACTGAGCTTTGTTACTTTTACAGACAGTTGAAGGGAGTAGTAAAGCATGAATGTAGTGTGGACACACCTGCATTTATAGTAAGGTTTCACTGCATATATGCTTACACTGTAATATGTAGATTGGGTTGACAGCTAGACAATTGATATAATGGAATGTAATGCTAAATGCAACAGCTTGCATGCTGATATTTTTTAAAACTTGGAGAACCTCATTATCCAGTGATGCTACGCAAGAGGAGGAAAGATTGTTGATGTCTTTATAGCTCAAGACTTACAAACCTGTGTTTTTGTTGGCATTCCTTCTGTCCCCTCAGTGGTCCATGATAGATTTTGTCAGTTTCTATTTCTCAAGGACCAGTAAGTAAGGTATGAGAAAATGAGCAAAGGAAGTTTGTTTGAGCCTCTGTAGACAAGAAGGGTTAGCTTACATTAGGAAAATCTCCCAGAATTCTTAATTGTCTCTTTTGCTTCTACATGCTTTACATATATTTAGCAGCACTTAAAAGTCCCCCAAATGTAAGTTTTTTCTGAACAAAATGTTCCAATCAGCCTCCTCCATATAAATCATTTTCACAATCGGCCAGGTACCTAGTAATTTGAGCACCCAGCGCATACTTGCATTTCATCAGCATATTATCCCTGCATGTTGTGTTACTCAGAAAGTTAGGCCCTGATTTTGCAAGTCTCCTTGTGCTTAACTTTGAACAGGTGAGTAGTCTGATTGAAGTCATTTGGAACTACTCATGTGCTTAACTTTAAGAACGTGCATAAGTGTTTGTAGGAGCATGGGTAGAACTTGTTCTTACCAAGTTGATCAGATACCGTAGAAAACTTGATACAGAAAAATGAAAGTGTTATTTTCCACCTTTGTATAGGCCTATAGTGGAAACTTGTAAACATCTAAAACAAAGATGAGATACCACCTGAGTGGAAATGCAGAACACTCCAAAGAGAGCAGCCTCAGAGCCGTGTTGAACAGAGGTCTAGTAACAGTATCAGCACCACTTGTTCAAAGTATAGAAAGTAAAAGTAGATGTATTTAATTTTCTTTACTGAATTTTCAGATACAAAGTTCACTTACAACAATTCCTTCTATTATCAATTAAAAATATTCTTTAAAACTTGTCAGTTATAACTTATCATTTCTGTTTTTAGAAATGTTAGAAAACAGAATATTAAACATTTTAACAGCTAAAACGTGCTTTTATTTAATGCCTATAGGACTTTAAATGGAAAAAAAAACTTTTGTACAAGCTTAGGAAACGTGTATGCATAAAATTGGTGGAGTTGACTACTAAATTAGCCATACACTTGGCTTTCTGTGTCTTTTCCTTTGTGTATGTAGTATGCATTTAAATGAGAAATTTAAAAGTGAACTTGACAAAACCAAGAAAATGTGCTGTGTTGGGGTGGTAGCTATATTACTGTGGTAGGGCTTCTGCCTCTGTCAATGTAGGATTGTTCCTGAAACTATAAGGCAGGGGTAGGCAATCTATGGCACGCATGCCGAAGGCGGCACGCAAGCTGATTTTCAGTGGCACTCACAGTGCCTGGGTCCTGGCCACCGGTCCGGGGGGGCTCTGCATTTTAATTTAATTTTAAATGAAGCTTCTTAAATGTTTTAAAAACCTTATTTACTTTACATACAACAATAGTTTAGTTATATATTATAGACTTATAGAAAGAAACTTTCTAAAAACGTTAAAATGTATTACTGGCACGTGAAACCTTAAATTAGAGTGAATAAATGAAGACTCGGCACACCACTTCTGAAAGGTTGCCGACCCCTGCTATAAGACATGATGCAGATATTGTTTGTACAGCACCTCTGATGTACAAACAAAGTACAGTACCCCAACAAAGACATAGTTCATACCTCAGAAAGTTTAGGGAATATAATCCTTCATTGACAAGGGGGTGGACTAGGTGTCTGTGACAGGGTGTAGTGCCATCTGGGGCCTTTAACACTAAAATAATAATAATAATAATTAATAGCTAGACCTTGGCTCCACCTGGGTAACCCTAGTCCTAAGGGACATAGATAGTAAACCCCATCGCAATCACTTAAGAGGCCCTTTGCATGTCTACATCTCATGATTCTAAATAGCTATGTATTGCATACAATGCATTATAGGCATGACTAACTTTGCAAACCATACATAAATTGTATTCCATGCATTAATAAGGTTTCTAGGTACTAACCCATTTATTTTTACACCTGTTTCCTTAATGTTGCAAACATGCAGACGGCTACAGTGTGTGGTTCTTTTTAAAAATGTGATCATTCAGTGTGTGTGTCTTCGTTCACAAACTATTTGCACAGAGCAATAGAGGATTGATTTTTGTTTTTGTTTACATACAAAACATTTTGAAGCTATTTTTGGCACAGCACAGTAGTTAATGTTGTACCTGAACCATGTTTGATAGTCTTTTGAGTTGGAGGTTGTAAGTCTGGGTTTTTCCTTTATTTTCCATTCCCTTCCTTCCCCCCCTCTTTCTCTGAAGTTTGAGGCTTTTATGAAACTCCTGGAAGGCCTTAGATACCATTTCACAGAGGAGGACTTCAGTAATGATCGTTTAACAATTGGAATGCCACTATGTCCTTTCCTCAAATTTATTTTAATAAGTATAATGTTAGCCATTGTTCAGTTCCTTTTCAGTTGAAGACTTTGCTTGGAAACGTGTATCTTTATTAATAGCCTATACTAATCTCCTAACAGCATGAAGCCATATTTGCGCCTGTATAGGAGTGAATGGTAGCTAAAATGTAATTAATACATGAGATCAGTATGACATTGGCACTTTATAAACTCCAAAATATTAATACATCTGCATGGGTCAGAACTAAGGCTACATTTATTACATTTCCAATATTTTGTAGGCTATATGGTTTGTTTAATACCAGAATAAAGGGTGGGCTTCTTTTAAACTGTCTTTTATTGCTAATGGTACACAGTACAGATATCTGTATAATGCATCAAAGAAACCCTTGACAAATCAGCAAGTAAGATAGGAGACAGATTATCATCTTGTCTGCCATCACAATTTATACATGTTCAGGATGGGCAGGAGAGGAGGAGATTGAAACGTTCCAGAGTTTTCAGAGCAATAGCATGTTTTTGGGGATGGGGAGCAATACAGACAATGACAGAGAACCTTCAGCGTTAACACTTCCACCCAGGGTTGAATGGAAGCAGTTCGCATCTCTTAGGTATGAGTCTTTTTATCCTCTCTGTGTCTGTGCAGGGCCCTCTTGTGTGATATTAAATAATCAGTGTATGTTTGCACTGACATGTTTGTGATCTGCATTGCAATTAAAATGAAATGTCATGTGAGTTTCCAAAAACACTCCACCTTCTGAAACAAAACACAACTAAGCAAATAGTAAAAGGCACTGCTGTTAATGTATCCAAAGTAAACTACATTAATGAAGATGTGTACTGTTGGGGCTAGTCCTTCCTCTAGAGAGTCTTATCACTTACCATCTTCAGCTCTGTATACATGTCATTCTGAAGCTATCTGCATAATGTCTGTGAAACCTAAAACTCTAAAACAGCTCTGTTCTGTCTGTAGGCAGATTACCAAGTGGAGCAAAATAGAAAGCACTTTTATGAGCTGTCGCTTGAATATGTGTGCAAGCTGCAGGAGATACAGGAACGGAAGAAATTTGAGTGTGTGGAACCTGTAAGTGCTATAGAATTTATTATATAAGAAAGCAACACCTGATGGCTTTGACAAGGCGGAGAGATGGAGTGTAATAGGGTGAAAAACAAAGAGGATCAGTGCTGATTTCTGCTTTTTAAAAAACTAAGTAACTGGGTAACTAAGTAGAATTAAAGTATCAGAGGGGTAGCCGTGTTAGTCTGAATCTGTAAAAAGCAACAGAGGGTCCTGTGGCACCTTTAAGACTAACAGAAGTATTGGGAGCATAAGCTTTCGTGGGTAAGAACCTCACTTCTTCAGATGCAAGAAGTGAGGTTCTTACCCATGAAAGCTTATGCTCCCAATACTTCTGTTGGTCTTAAAAGTGCCACAGGACCCTCTGTTGCTTTAAGTAGAATTAAAAACTATTATATTACATCTATGCAAACTCCTAATATATATAGAGAGAGAAACTGATTTAGCTTAAAGTCACCAGTGTAACTATAACTGATCTAGTTACCTTCATGCAAGTTTTTGAGTACAGACGAGCCCTGGAGATCTTCTACAGAAGACCCTGGCTTAGGTTGTTAAGGGCAGAGGTGTGTAAAACTTGGCAGCTTTTGTTCACAGGGTCTTTGGGCAAACGGGTTTTTTTTTTATTGAATTCATAGCCCCTGAAATGTAACGTGAATAATCAAAAGAGCATATTTCCAGGATGGGGTTTGCAGGTTCAACTCCTATTTACTTCATTTATAGTTGAGCCCACTCACAAAAAGGCTGAATCTGGTCCAAAATCTCACAGCAAAATTAGTCTAAAACTACCAAACGTGGCCAGGGTTTAAAGTGTGTAAAACCAATGAGCTTCACTTGGTTTCAAGCTAAACCATAACAATGCTGACCAGGCTTACTCAAAGTTCCTGCGGCGGCTGGCTCTAAAATTTCCCCAAACCTTCACAGAGAGGAGTTGAATTAGGTTTGTAACAAAATCTTAAGCTATGCCAGTATCCTCTGGTTTCAGATGTATTTATGAAACATTCAGAACCACTCTTACTATGATAGTTATTGAGAGGGTGTATGGTGTTTTTCAGCAGTGAGTTGGGACTTAAGATGATAAGTCTTATTGACTTGTGCTCCTAAATCCCGTAGGTCTTATCTATACTTAGATTTTGTAGCAGTATAACTTTTTGGGTTAGGGGTGTGATTTTTTTTTTTTTTTTAAACAGACAGTCACACCAGTATAAAGCCGTGTGTGGACAGTTATACTGACAATCGCACTGTTAAACAATAATAGAATTCCATTTATTTAAATATTTTTGGATGTTTTCTACATTTTCAAATATATTGATTTCAATTACAACACAAAATACAAAGTATGCAGTGCTCACTTTATAGTTATTTTTGATTACAAATATTTACGCTGTAAAAAACAAAATAAATATTTTTAATTCACCTAATGTAAGTACTGCAGTGCAATCTCTTTATCATGAAAGTTGAACTTGTAAATAGAATTGTATACAAAAGATAATTGCATTAAAAAATAAAACAGCGTAAAATTTTAGAGCCTACAAGTCCCCTCAGTTCTACTTTTTGTTCAGCCAGTCACTCAGACAAATAAGTTTGTTTACATTTGTAGGAGATAATGCTGCCCACTTCTTGTTTACACCTGAAAGTGAGAACAGGTGTTTGCATGGCACTGTTGAAGCCAGCGTCGCAAGATATTTTTGTGCCGGATGCACTAAAGAGTCATACATCCCTTCATGCTTCAACCCCCATTTCAGAGGACATGCCTCCATGCTGATGACAGGTTTTGCTCATTAACAGTCCAAAGCAATGCACGTTCATTTTCATCATCTGAGTCAGATGTCACTAGCAGAAGATGATTCTTTTTTTTTTTGGTGGTTCGGGTTCTGTAGTTTCCGCATCGGAGCGTTGCTCTTTTAAGACTACTGAAAGAATGCTCCACACCTTGTCTCTCTCAGATTTAGGAAGGCACTTTAGATTCTTAAACCTCGGGTTGAGTGCTGTAGCTGTCTTTAAAAATCTCACCGGACCTTCTTTGTGTTTTGTTAAATCTGCAATGAAAGTGTTCTTAAAATGAACCACATGTGTTGGGCCAGCATCTGAGACTGCTATAATATAAAATATATGGCAGAATGTAGGTAAAACAAAGCAGGAGACATGCAATTCTCCCCCAAGAAATTCAGTCACAATTTTAACAAACGCATTGTTTTTTTTAACAATCATCATGGGCATGGAAGCATGTCCTCTGTAGTGGTGGTATGAAGGGGCATACGAATGTTTAGCATATCTGGCACATAAATACCTTGCAATGCCAACTACAAAAGTGCCATGTGAAAACCTGTTCTCACTTTCTGGTTAATTGCTAATTCTTGGAATATCAGGGTTGGAAGGGACCTCAGGAGATCATCTAGTCTAACCCCCTGCTCAAAGCAGGGCCAATCCCCGGACAGATTTTTGCCCCAGATCCCTAAATGGCCCCCTTAAGGATTGAACTCACAACCCTGGGTTTAGCAGGCCAATGCTCAAACCACTGAGCTATCCCTCTCCGCCCCTTAATGACATTGTAAATAAGAAGTGGGCAGCATTATCTCCCGTAAATGTAAACAAACTTGTTTGTCTTAGCCATTGGCTAAACAAGAAGTAGAACTAAGTGGACGTGAAGGCTCTAAAGTTTTACATTGTTTTGTTTTTGAATGCAGTTATGTAACAAAAAAAAATATCTATATTTGTAAGTGGTGCTTTCACAATAAAGAGATTGCACTATCATACTTGTATGAGGTGAATTGAAAATACTATTTCTTTTGTTTATCATTTTTACAGTGCAAATATTCGTAATAAAAATAATATGAAGTGAGCATTGTACATTTTGTATTCTGTGTTGTAATTGAAATCAATATTGTTTGAGAATGTAGAAAAGCATCCAAAATATTTAATAAATTTCAATTGGTATTCTGTTGTTTAACAGTGCAATTAAAACTGTGATTAATCGCAATCAATTTTTTTAATCACAATTTTTTTGAGTTAATCACATGAGTTAACTGCGATTAATCGTCAGCCCTATTTCTTTCTTGTTTGAATCAAGTTTAAAATAAAGATAATTTGTAAGAGACTGGAAGCAAGACAGGCTCCACAGGTGTTAGTTATGTTGCTAGCCATTTTTAACTAAATAGATTCTCATGAATAGTAGACTTTAGTAAGAATATTTTTATTAAAAAAATCTGATAGTTTTTGTTTACTTGTTCTTTTAAATGCTTACTAAAGACTAAATGAGAAGACAGCAATCTTTGCTGGCAATTGGTGTTCTCCCTGCTAAGAAAGCTCTTCTGCTTGTATTCCAGGTGCTGTCATTTTTTCAGGGTATATTCACTTTCTATCATCAGGGCTATGAACTCGCCAAAGACTTCAATCACTACAAAATGGCTCTGCAGATCAATATCCAGAATGTAAGTTAAGATGTTTTTTATTTAAGCAATTTACAAATTTGTGGAATAAAAAATGTGTACTGTATATTTGAATAACTTGTTTCTTGGTAATGTGAGTTAATCAAGAGAAACTTTGGGGTTATAGTGCCATCTTCTGGCTAACCAACTACGTGACTGAATGAGCCACTGTGCAATAATTGAGAATACAGCTAATCCTGCCACCTAGTGTTCGCTAATACTCTTTACAATATTTTCTGTCAACTTTTCATAGTTTGTTTAAATTCTTTCATGTTCACACTCGATATGTTTAAGTTTAATGTAATTAATAGTTTATTTTAATTATGTGCAGTTGGCGGGCTCGGAGTTTTGGCAATGGAATACATCTTAACTGGATTGACTTTAAGTCATTACTACAGAACTACACTGTAGGTAACTGAAGAACATACAATGAGACAGCCAGGCTTCTTAACAGTTTTTGTCACACTTGTTGGTACTTGCATTAAAGGAGCCAAAGAAAGAATGACATGGAGACTCTGAACCAGACTTTCTTCTTCAGAACAATACTTTCAGAAAATAATGTACTTGAAGCACTCAAGTATTGAGCTGTTTAAGGAAACTTAGACTGCTATTGCCTGTGCAACATTTGTTTTGTTGGTTGGCTGTTGGTCTCCAGGGTTGTCTGGAATTACGAAACAGTATTTCTAGGAGGTTACAGTCTGATTATAGACGTGAATCGACTTTGTGCTAGTGGGCTTCTTGGAAGAAGTTACCCTTTCTGGAGGGAATTAAATTGCAGGGTCTTTCCCACTGGGATTGAGAGATTATTCCAAACACAGATGGCAGCATAAAAGAAGGCACCAAGGTGCAAGTAGGAGAAGGATAGTAAAAGGGCATTGAGTCTAATATTGGTATTAGAGCAAAAAAGCTGAAGTAGGACAGGATAAGAAATAAGATCTGAAATGTAGGCCACGATGAAGTTGTACAGGGCTTTGAAGGTGAAGATGAGGAGTTGAACTTGAAATTGTAGATGAAAGTGAGCCAGTGAGAAGTTTGAAGAGGGAAGTGATGTGGTCAGAGCAATGGGAAAGGAAAATAATCTTTGTAGCAATATTTTGGATGGACTGAACGGTAGCAATATGTGCATGAGGAAATGCAGAGAGGTTGCAGTAATGAAGGTAGGATATTAGTGTTATAATTGTTGGAATTGAAAGGCTGGGTTGGATTTTCAAAATGCTCTAGAGGAAGGAGTGGCAAAACTTGGTGACAGCCTTGGATGTGGGAGGAGAACGGAAAGAAGAGTCAGAAATGACCCTGAGGTTGAGAGCCTAAAAGACACAGAGGTCAGTGGAGCTGTCCACTATAAAGTGTCCCTCTATGCCGATTCAGTAATGCCACGTCCCTGAGTGATGTAGAATCACAGTTGATGTAATTTTAAAATCAAGATTGGATGTTTTTTGTAAAAGATCTGCTCTAGGAATTATTTTGGGGAAGTTCTGTGTATGACCTATTCTATACAGGAAGTCAGACTAGATGATCACAATGGTCCCTTCTGCCTTTAGAATCTATTAATCTGTTTCACACATGTCTTTTAAGCAGTACAGTGCATGACAATCACTCCCACCTTACCTAATATACTATAAGAATTGCACAAGCACATTCATAAAAGGTATTACTTTCTGTCTTCCATTGGTCCATGATGTGAGAGCACAGAGCATCTCTAATTTCTGTTGCCCGGGTACATCCTGCTGCAGCTGTGGTAGCTGCATTTTGTGGCTGAGGTACTGGCTCAGCAGTCTGTCACTGTCATGGGTCCATTCTGGAGAAATGTCTCATCTTTTGCTTCCCAAAGATTGTGAAGAGCATAGCAAGTCACAGTAATGCAAATTGCATTGATGACATTGGAATCCAAATGGGTCTCTGCCAGTGGGGTTTATATATGCCACATCACATTCAGCCACCATTCTGCATCTTCTGAAAGTGTAATTTAACCTTGTTTTGCTGGGGCCTCTGAGATCAGGGTATGCTTTCATAAGCCAAGGCAAAATAGGGTACGTGGGGTCCCCTAGAATAATAGTGGGGAAAGTAACTCCTGTTTGTGGCAATGTCATTTCATGGGATTAGTGTCCCAGCCCGTCCTTGAATGTAGACTCCCAATTGGCAGAAAATCCTGGCATTATGAACTTTTCCAGTGCAGCCCATGTTGATATGGTCTTCAAAGGCCTGCATAACAATGGAGCAGTACCTTTTTTAGTTTATGTACTCACGTGCTCCTTTAGGAGGGCAAGCAAACTATGGGCACATGAATTCCAGCAATGGCCCCAGCGCAGTTTGAAAACCCCATTCTCTCAAAGGCAGGATTTACTTTAGGCATGCCCCAGAAACCTCTGCAACCACTTTACCTACATTCAGCTTTCCAAAGCCAAATTGGTTAGTAACAGACCAGTAGCAGTCAGGGATAGCCTGTTTCCAGGTGGGTATAGCAACCTGCTTCTGGACCAGAATGCCTGTTCTCCGTGTGTGTGTGTCTTGATGCTGGAGGGTTGAGACAGGCTGCTCACAAAGCTTCAGAATGTAGCTTTCTTAGTATTTTTTTCTGTTTTAAATATCCCTTTTTTTGGAAATTTAGACAAGAAATCGTTTTGAAGGAACAAGATCGGAGGTGGAGGAGCTCATGAACAAAATCAGGCGGAATCCTCAGGAACATAAAAGAGCAAATCAGTTTACAATAGAAGGCTACCTTTATGTGCAGGAAAAAAGTAAGATACATTTTTATTTTATTATTTGTATTCCAGTCGTGCCCAAAATCTTCTAAGTGCTATACACATTCAAGTACATGTACTTCGACAAACATGCATGCATGCACAGAGTTTCTACTCAAAAAGCATTTGGTTTAAGAAAAGTGCATTTATAATTCATTGTGCTCATCTCTTTACAAATTTAATATCATACTTAATATTAATATATAGTCTTTCATACAGTGATCTCCAAGCACTATACAAATATCAATTAAGGAAACTTCCAGTGAGGTAGGGAGGCTGTAATATTCCTGTCTTAGTATTCCAGTGAGGCACAGAAAGGCTCAGTGGGTTAGCCAATGTCACATAGTGAATGGGTGGCAGAGCAACGTTTGTTGGTCTGCGCTGGTGCATTATGCCTCCTTGTGGGGTGAACTGTGGGCAGATGTGGCGACGTAGACCAACCACTTCTTCAGTTCTTTTTCTACCATGTGTGGTCTAGGACAGAACCTTCTGTGTTAGTAGTTTCTAGCTTCTTATGCTCAACTTCTTGTAAAAACATTGTATATAGTTTTAATAGTTTTGTTAGTTAATAGTTTCATAGTTAATTAGTGTATAGTTGTAGTTTAGAGAGTGGGGACCAGGGGTTTCCCCCTGTTAATCCCTAGACATTTAGCACCATCGGTTTTGCACAATGCTAAAACTACCATACCCACACCTATACAATGGATCGAATTCCAAAGACTCCAGTCAGTTCTCCTGCCAGACCTTGGTATGCCCTTATTGAGAATCTGATTATTTACACACATCCAGAGTCACCAATCTGATTTGACCTGATGCTCCAATCACAACATTGTCCAGGCGTCACTTGCCGGTCTTGAGCACTGGCAGGGCTATGGATATTCCAACACTGGTGGGATTCTATTCACCTGCTTACACCTCTGGCTGAATGCAGCCAGTACCGATGGTTCCACCCTTAGAGTCTGACAACTCTTACTCTGAGGAGGAATGGGTGCCGTCAGTTACACTGATGGTCTCTCCACAGCATGTCAGTTCATACAGGGCCCCCATAGCCTTGTGGGGACCTCCACTTCCATGGGACCCTTATCTACCAACCATGGATCAATGGTAATCACCATGGGGTCTGCTGAACTATCAGTATGATGCCATCTACTGGCCTTACTGGAGTGCCTGGAACCCCTATTATGTGGTGGGATTCCCTCCAAGACCTCTTTCCACTTGGCTTTCCAAGACCTCAGGTATGCATTACTCAGGTATTTTTATTTTGCATTCAGCAGAGCTATGCTGAGTTTATTAGATCCAAACACAGAGGTGGTGGATGCAGGATACATCATAGCTTCAAAGTTATGCCAAAACCCTCTCTCTTTATATACATTGCACATCTCATTGCATTTACTATATGCTGTATCACACGTTTTTGAATTGACATGGTTACTTTTCAGGGGCTGTGCAGCATACTTTCTGTTCACTCATTGGCCTTATTCGACCAATTCTTTACCACATCTCTACATTTCTAACTTATCCTGTCCATTGTTAGCTTGTTTATAGTAAATGTTTCCCTGAGTGTTCTCTCTCTTATCTTAGCAGGCTAGACATTCTGTTTTGTTAATCTACTGACCTATTTACTTATCTTATTTAGCACAAACATCCTTTTTTCAGCCTGAGAATTCATTTACCACCCTAATTCTATTTTCCAAAGAATGAGGCCTCCCCACATGTGTTTAATTACTCATGTGAGGTCACGCTTTCCTATACTAGCATTTGTTTGCATCGTAATCCTGTCTTTCTGTGCCTTCCTTTTCAAATTTATTACCCAGCAACACATGCCTAAGACCAGAGTAGTTGTAATCATTTGAACCATCATTAATATTAGACTCAAAGTACGAACCAAGGGATGCAAGCTTAACTGCTCTGGAATACTCCATCAGGGTGTCTCTACTGCCTGTACAGCACTGCCCCCAATTTCCTGTTGCTCAGCTATCAGTTGGGCAATGGACACCAATTGCTCTTTTTTCCTTTGTACCAAATCAGTGGTGTTAATGGACAAAGGAAGAATGGGCGCAAAGAGAGCCTCTCATTTGGTGTTGTCTGTCACAGCCTCTGTCACATCTTCCTTCATCTGCACACTTGGCCATAGGGCATAGGTCCCTATCTGAGCTGGAGAGGTGAGGTTCAGACAAAATCCAGTCAGGCAACACCAAAAAGTTGTGGTATCCCAGAGCACATACTGTGTCCCCTAGCCGTACCCCCTCCTTTACTCTCTCTTTAATGACTAGTCGGGTCCACTTGTGATCAGGTTCATTCATGCTGATTACTCACAGAACTGTCTGTGCAGAACAGCAGGCTGTGTTTATTTCCTCTCCTCCTTGTTTTGCCATCGTCACACTGGTATAATGCTGTTATAGATTCCATTCTCTGTTTTACCCATACTGTTAACATATACCAATTCTTTACAATTCCCAGACCATCTAGGAATAGCAATTATAATTGGCACCATCGAATTATTGAGTTCATGTGGGTCAGGACCTTTTAGCCTTGCAAATTGCAAAATTTACTCCCCCACATTCTTAATTGCCTTTTCTACTAGTGTGGTCTGGATAAGCATGCTGTTTAACAATCTTGACCCCTCCCAGTGCTTTATTTCTTGTACACAGTAGAGGTCCAGAATTTGAATACTAGGGGCATTGTTCTCACAAAAGATCATCTCCAGCAGACGATTCCCAACTGCCACCGGAGAGGAAGGAATAAGAGGATTTGGAGCCACTGGAGCAGCCTGTACTGCCAGATCCACACATCCCTGCTTCATTCCTAGATGAGGCAGTGTGCCAGCTTCCCTCCCTCTACCTGATGGTTGCAATACCAAGAGCTGCTAAGAAAGATTGCTGATACCCTCCACATCCCGCTGGAGGAGTTCACGGCCCCCATCACACAAGCTCCTGGACGTTCTTCAATTAGAAGCTCCCTCCAATGTAGCGCTCCCTATTGAGGCCATTTTGGAGCTCGCTGAAGACATTTGACACACAATAGCCACCTGTGCCTCTACTCCCCAGAGGGCTGAAGAGAAATATTTTGTTCTCTCTAAGGGGGCAAAATATTTATTCTCTTCCCTCCAAACCTGAACTCTTTGGTGGTACAAGCGGTATTGAAGTAGAACAGACTACAACAACCAAGACTGACTTCCTTCGGACAAGGATGTCAAGAAAGAACATTTCCTCCGCCAGCCTACTGTGCCTTATTGCAAACTACCAGGCAATTATGTCAAAGTACAACTTTATTAACTACAATAAGTTGTCAGAGTTTGCAGTCAGTTACCACCAGAATGTAGGTCCCAGTTCCAGGCTATCCGTGATAAAGGCATATTAGGAGCCAGGTCATCCCTTTAGGCATCACTCGATGCAGGCATCTCACTTCATGGTGACCTCGGTGGCCATGAAATAGGCCTCCTGGCTGTGGTCATTGCCGTAACTTCCTTGGGAAGCCCCAATAGTGAAGGATCTCCCCTTCAGTGGAAATGACCTTTTCAATGAAAAGACTGACAAGTCATTCACTCACTCAAAGACTGCCATGCCGTACTCAGCTCCTTGGGAATATACACCCCGGAACTGTATAGAAGATGCTCTAAGGCATCGCAACATAGATATCAGCCAGCCCAGTAGCCGTTCTATTAACAGAGGCCTTATGAACCACCAATGTAGCACCAGAGAGTACAGCATGGCAGGTGCACTGCTGCACCACCATCTCCTCTCCAGAGCCAACTGCCTACCAAGAAGGGGTTTTGCAGGGATGTTTGGGAGATATCAGTCAGTCCCAGCTCATCCAGTCTCCCTCACCTTCTTTGGTGACTGCCTGGCCCATTTCCTTTTGATGTGGCAATGCCTAACTTCAGACAAATGGGTTTTGGACATCAGCTTAGCCAGCTACATGATCGAATTCCTGTGTCTGCATTCCCCCAAGCTCCCTTCCCTGTCCGTTTTCAGAGACCCATTTCACAAGAGAATCTTCATACAGGAGATAGAAGCCCTGATCCAGGTAGCGGCAATAGAACCAATACCTCCTTGAGATGGGGGAAGGGCTTTTACTCCAAATACTTCCTAATACCCAAAATGAAAGGGGGCTGGATCCTGGATCTTGGATCTCAGGCAACTGAACATCTTCATCCGCCACTCAAGATTCAGGATGATCACCTTAGTCTCTATAATAACCTCCCTAAATGTTGACTACTAGTTTGCAGTTCTTGATTTAAGGATGCTTATTTTCATATAGATATCTACCCAATGTTTTATGGTGGGCTCAGAGCAATTCCAGTACAAGGAACTCCTCTTCAGCCTTTCCATAGCTCCAAGTGTTTTCACAAAGGTCATGTCTGTAGTAGCAGTGCTACCATATATTTCCCTGCCTAGATGACTGGCTCTTGAAGGGATGATTGTATAGAGAAGTGCAGATAGTACTCAATACCCTGCTTGACCTTTGCCAGTTCTTGGGTCTTTAGATGAACCCAGGAAAGTCCATTTTAATACTCCATAACATCTATAAAATTTATAGGAACAGTCCTGGACTTGGTTGCGGCCAGGGCCTACTTACCACAGGATAGGTTCTTGCGATGAAAGACCTTAACATCGAACTTTGACTCAAATGACAGTCCAATCCTGTGTGGTCCTCAGAGGACACATGGCGTTGTGCACATGTGACCCCCTTCACCAGGCTTTCCAAACCTGGCTGGGTGAGGTCTACATCCCAAACAAGGACTCCTTGGACAAGAATCTCACTTCCTCCCAACATCTGGGCATCTCTCACCTGGTGTGAGAAAAGCAACAATGTTTGTGTGGGTTCCCTGTATTCCTTTGTCATGGACGTGTCTCTTCTAGGCTGGGGAGGGCACCTGGGTGACCAAGTAGTTCAAAGTTCCCAGACTCCACAAGAGTACATGTGCTGCATCAATCTCCTTGACCTACAATCAGTATGCCAAGCATGCAAACAATTCCTTTATACTCAGGTCAGACAATATGACCGCTGTTTGTTATATAAACAAACAGGAGGGAGCAAGGTCCAACCCACTATGTTGGGAGGCAATACAACTCTGGAATTGGTATATCCAACATAGATCAGCCTTTCTGCAGTGCTCCTCCTGGGCATAATGAACTCCCTAGCAGACAGCCTCAGCAGGAATTTTCACAAGGAATACAAATCGGTGCTCATGTGACAGCAGTCCAGCAGATATTTTGTGGGACTACTTTGCCACTCACTCTAACAAGAAGTGTGCTCAGCTTACTGCTCTCAGAACAGCTTACTGCTGCGTCGGAGGGGATGCCTTCCTAACACAATGGTCAGGCCCATTGATGTATGCCTTCCCTTCCATTCTCCTCCTACCACGTGTTGTGCTCAGGAAGATAAAGATGGACAAGGTGACAATGTTCTTACCACCTCCTTGGTGGCCAAAGCAGTTCTGGTTCATGCTGGCTCTCCAGATGTTTTCCTTCTCCTGCATCTACTTACTGTCATAGAAGGGGGTAGGACCAACAGTCCAACCCAGCATTCCTCTGCCTGGCTTTTGGATGGGCAATAAACTTAGAGAGAATCCAGTACCTCTTAAATCAGGCCAGTTAAATTTGAGGATTCCAGCTTTTATTCCATAGTTCAGCTATGTGCTTTCATTATCTAGTTGTGTTCTTACTGTTTAATAAAATAGGCTGAATGTTGGACAGAAAATATCATGAATCCTGTTGTGCTGATACACAGATGTTATGCAAAGAACATCCTATTGATGCATTCCAGTACACACAATCCAACTTGCGGTGTATTTAAATGACTAATAAGTTGTAGTGATCTTAACCCTGGACAAATGGCAGTGAATTCAAATGTTAGTTTTTAAACAAGTCTAATCGTTTTAAAAAATCTGATTTAAAGTTTTAAAAATATGCACACTCTTAATGTTGATTTTTATCTAACCTGAGGCTGCACTCTCTCAATGAGTTAATGATGATTAATTGCATAATCAGAAGAACATCTTGTATGATGCAAATGAGGGCATATATAAAATGAGTGTCTCACGTATTGAAGATTCTACATGCTCCTTGAAAGGATTCACAGTCATTGCTTCACACTCCTGAATGTATTACATGCTAGTCCTGAAAAAGTGTTTTAAACTCACCTACATTGAGGAATCATCATCCTGATGACTCCATTCTCTAAGAAAACACTGTTTTGGGTCCTTGTTCCCTTTCTTTTCCTATACCTTTTCTCCTAGAACTGGAAGGGACCCTGAAAGGTCATCGAGTCCAGCCCCCTGCCTTCACTAGCAGGACCAAGTACTGATTTTGCCCCAGATCCCTAAGTGGCCCCCTCAAAGATTGAACTCGCAACCCTGGGTTTAGTAGACCAATGCTCAAACCACTGAGCTATCCCTCCCCCCCTTTTGCCCTATTTAAAAATAATTCTCAAATATGCTGGTGTATTTTAATTTTTAAATGCCTTTTCCCCATCTATAGATGCCAAATGTTTAGATTTATTTTTGTTTCAATGTAAGCATTGTCAGCTAAACTATAGAAACTATTAAGACACATTGATTCTTTTATATCAAATCCAAAATCATGTGAAAAAAGGTTTAGGGACTTTTATGGGAGTTCAGGAATCTTGGAGAGCTAGTGCTGCCCAGACTGTGTCCAGCTGAGTGCTGGATTGGCAGCTGGCTAGAAATCTGAGGGCAGCACTTTTTTTTTTCCCCAGCTAGTCCCTCCTTTAATGTAGATGTGTGTAGTCTACATAGACCGCATATCCAGGCAAACAACGTTTCCTGACCAGCTTACGCTTCTGCTCAAATCAGTATGGAACATTATGTGCTTGGATGTAGTCTCCCTGGACTGCACCTGGATTTAATTGACTATCCTTTAGGCATTTCTGCTACCTGTGTTTAATAATAATAAAGTGCCTATAGCAGATAAATGTGGTACCTAGCTACTTTAAAATATCAAAACAACCAAATTGATTAAAAACATCCTGATCCTCATTTAAAAAAATACTCTATGGTCTGAAACAGTAAACAAATATAGAAGTATAGTCTCAAGGCTGATTGGACCAAAAAAAGCAATGAATATTAATCTGATCTTACTAAATTTAGGCTTTGACCAGGATCAGATTGGGTGGGAGGAAGGGCTGATTCTCCCAAGCTGTGCCTACTCACCACACTGATATGCTGAGGTCTTGGCTCCCTTGCTAAGATCATATGCTGGGCTGGACTCCTGCCTTCCTGAGTTTCTGTCCCAGCAAATAGTCAGATTGCAGCAGTAAAGACTCCTTATTGCTCACAAGGCAGGAATTTCTGCAATGGCAGCTCCTGCTGGTTCCATTGGCAATTGCTCTCTGCTGGGGGAAGTGATGCAGTAGCAAGCTGGGCTTGTTTTCTTATGTTCCAGCTTGCCAGCTGCACTTTTGATTTTGGAGCTCTGGTTCTGGCTGGCTGGTGATACCAATGTCATAAGTTTAGGAGAAAAATGGTGGCTGGCTCAGAAGTGAGTATGCGCCGTGTTACCCGTGTGTGTGCCCAGTTCAAGCCATAGCTGTGACATTTGAAAGGGTCAGTGAAAGGGGCCTTAGGGAATTCCCTTTCTGATGTCCAAAAAGCTGAGTTCCAGGCTTCAGCAGCTGAGATGCCCTTGCTGATTTCAGCTGTTGCCATAGAGAATAATGTAAAGTAGTCTCTAAAATAACTGGGGTTTATATCATGTAGGTTTTTTAAAGATGATTACTGTCACTGGGATTGTAGCCAGAACTAGGTAATGTAGAGTTTGAAGCATTGGTGTTCTGTACTCTTAATGACCAATCCTACTCAAAGTTGGTCTGTACCAGCTAAGCTTCCAGGGACTCATCAAAGACTAAATACAGTAAAGTATATTATAGTGAAAGGCCTGGAAGTGACAAAGGTATGAATAGCTATAGCAATGGCTGTATTGTGGATAAAAGATCCCAGTTTCTCTTATAAAAGATGCAGGTGACCGTGAGCCATGTTGTAGTATTCTGTGGTATGTTTGACTTGCTGGCCTTTTTTGCATTGGATAGAGTGAAAAATGTCTATGGAACCAAATGTGCCTAGTGTTCAAATTCAGGTTACTCAAAAAAAAAATTTTTTTTTATCCCTTAATCTGAAATTCATATTGGTACTCAAATTCACTTATTCAAAACAGATTATTCAAAGTTCTGAATACCCTAACTTCCAGGTAGTTGGATAATCAGATTTACCTGTATATAATGATGTATGAGACAGCATTTTGATTTAGAACTAGGATTATATGATGAGTTTACTGCTTAATTGCTGATGAGCACACCTAATGTGCTCTGAAATTCCTTGATTTCATTGTAAGCAATTGTATTGGCAAAAATGCTTTTGTCTAGCAGTTAAGGAAGTAGGATGGAGATGCATCTAGTAAGAGCTGTTTTCCATTAGGTTGCAAATATCAGTGAGAATAGAATACAGCATGCAACAGTGTACAGAACACTAAACATAGGCTAACATTTATTATGATTTGACAGCAGTATTGCTCGACTTGATACAGTACATTTAGGAATGTAATGATAGGTTAAGTAGAATTTTGTAAACTTGGAAGAGCAACAAAACATTTTAAATAATAAGACATAGTTAATGCTTTGATTTTCTTTAAGGGCCTGCCCCATTTGGCTCCAGCTGGGTAAAACATTACTGCATGTATAGGAAGGAGACAAAGAAGTTCACCATGATCCCATTTGAACACAGGTCAGGAGGGAAAATTGTAAGTACATTTCATTATACTTCTTCATGCCCTGTATCTAAATGAGAGGATATGTTAGATAAGATAGGTCAAATATCTTTTTCATGCAGTTCACAATTTGCCCTCTAAGGACATTAAGCTAAAATCTATTAAACCATTCCATTATAAGGATTCTGTAGAAGTTTTAGTTGCTTAGTTTTGGAAAAATAGAGAACATATGAGAGCTACAATGCACCTAATGTGCCTTTAATGTGTGGTTTTCACTAAGGGGATTTAAAGTTTAGTCTGATTATAACCAAGTGTGAATTGAGAAAGTACAGTCGCATTAGGTTTCTCACTTATACTCTCCATCCAATTTTTTTTCCCATGGCACGTAGACAGGAGAGCTGGCGGGGGGGTTAGGTTAGGAGGCTTTTAAATAATTCTTAAAATGGAATGTAATTTGCACGGACAATCAGAAAAATAATTTAAGCTTTCCCTGATAACATCTAGAACATTCAGGGCTCAGTCCTCTGTTGAATGCTGAATGCCCTTAATTCCCATTGAAGTGATTGGGAATTGAGGGCACTCAGCATCTTGCAGGATCTGGCATTAAATGACGGCATTAGTATGAGTGAAATATGTTTTTGTTAAGGAAATAATAAATTTGAAGACGAGAGAGGCATTTTAGATCTCCTAGTCAATCTTCCTCCAAATGCAGCATCCTGCCCTGTTTAGTTTTAATAGTCCCCAGGGCTTGGACCTCCATTGAAGATTATATCCATGTATGCTTGGTAGAGAGGAGGATCTTTTCATCATTCTTGTAAAACATATTTCTTTAAATGTATTGGGTAAAATTTTCATGAGTGCCTAAATGACTTCAGAGCATAAATGCTAATGGAAGTCTATAGCACTTAGGTTCCCAAGTCATGTAGACACTTTTGTAAATTTATACTCTAACTTATTGTGACTGTAATAGGCCATTTTAGTTAACCAAATGAAATCTGTAATCATGCACTAAAAGGTTTCTGAAAAGACACCAGCAAGGCAGCTAAGCCAAAAAAATGTAACCTGTTGTTCTGTCTGAAGATCTCTCCTTCTTGAAGATCTCTCCTTCTTGAACTCCACAGTATAATTTATTAAACCAAAGCTTCGTGCATCTGGAAATGTTAAAATTAATTAAAATGCATAACGTACTGTCCACCACACAAAACTAATGGCTGCATGTTCTGATTCAGGAGAGTACATCATACAGCAGCTTATTGAAATTCAGTCACAGTTTATTTCGTGCATTTGATTTTTGGATGCTATAAGGATGAGTTTACAAATGTGCTATGAACACATGATGGGTTTTGAAGATAACACCTGCTATAAAAGTCACATTTCATGGTACTGTAAGTCCCTTTTTTGTCCTAACTACTTAAATTGTAGCCCTTTAAAGTGGAATTTGGAATATTACCATGTCCGAGGAAAAATGTTGCAGTGAAAGTCTCTCTTACAATATGTCTGCATTGATGTTGCAATGGGTGCAAAGTTCTGATTTTTTTATTACAATGTTTTTATTCATTTAAACTACCAAATTTCAAATAAAAGACACACTATTGCTGCAGATGTATAAAATAGACTTGTTTTTTTAAACTTCTGCAGTAACACGTTTAGATTTTAAAGACCTGAATAGCAGCCATAACTGAATTCCATTGCATATGTCAGTTTCAATCCAGCTTTTGCTTTTACTTTAATATAGGTTTACCGTATTCAGATTGCATCATGTGGCTTACAGAAGCTTTGGATTTGTTATTACGTAAAGTATATTAAAAAAAAAAATCTCTTGTTTATAGGGTGATGGGGACGTTTTCCTCCTTACATGCTGTACCAAAAGAAATGTGGATACTATAGACAGACGTTTCTGTTTTGACATAGAAGCTGCAGACAGGTAAGCTGGTAAAATACACTAAAGAAAGCATCAGGTTAAATGTTGTTAATAACTTGGATTCTATATACTGCCTCTCACTGCGAGGATTTCAGATGCACAGGGTTCTCTGTTACTTCAACATTAGAAGGAAGAACCCCATGGAGAATTACAGTTTCTTGGGATTTGTTGTATGCTGGTCACTGAAATGAAAGGCATATTACAAAGCTGCATTTTGGCTAAGTTAGAACCAGGCAATTTATTCTTATTATGGCATGCAAAGGCAACATAAAAGTAACATACAGTAGCACCGCAGAATTACAAACATCAGAGTTACGAACTGACTGGTCAACCACACATCTCATTTGGAACCAGAAGTACACAATCAGGTAGCAGCAGAGGACTCTCCCCCCCCCCCTCACACCTCCCAAAAAAGAAAAGAAAAAAGCAAACACAGTACAATACTGTGTTTAAACATAAAATATTAAAAAAGGAAAAATTTTAAAAGATTTGACAAGGTAAGGAAACTGTTTCTGTGCTTGTTTCATTTAAATTATGACATATAAAAGCTGCATTTTTCTTCTGCATAATAAAGTTTTAAAACTGTATTAAGTCAGTGTTAAGTTGGACACTTTTGAAGGAACAACCATAATGTTTTGTTCACAGTTACAAATAACCTCCATTCCCGATGTGTTCATAACTCTGAGGTTCTACTGTACAAATTTTTCATTACAGGGCATGATACATCCCATACAATGGTGCAACCATCGCTGCTGTGTGACTCCATTTGCGTTCTACTAGGTTATCTCAAACTCAGGAAACTCACTTTGCCTATCAGAGAAATCTAATATTTTAAACTATGTCAGATTTTATGTTTTCCACCTCAACTGGCCTTCATTCAGTGTCAGGGTGGAAGAATCCAGTTTAGAAGGGCATTGTGAATAAAAATACATCTTGGTCAAAGATGTATTCCATTGGTTAAACAGTTTTCTCTCTCTCTCTGCACTGGACTGGAGTAGGTCTAGTACGAAATGCTACTTGGAATGTAGGAGAGTCTCATCAATTCCCAGTTATGGGTTTCAGGCTTCAAAATACTTAATTTAAACTGCATATTGGAGGTCGGCTTTACAGATGAGATGGTCAAACTTAACCCAAACTCCTTTATACTGATGCATCATTGGATATCCTGGGGTAGAGACTCTTCCCAGTGTGCCTTGTGTCTGGAACACCCCATTAATCAGCATGACTAGAGCCCTGCACAGATACAAAATTTGTATCTGTAACCAATCCGCAAAAATGGTCTGTGGATATGATTTTCAGGGCTCTCTAAGCGTGATTTAGTGGTTAATATGAAAAACATAATCCCAACTATACATACAAAATGATGGGGTCTAAATTGGCTGTTACCACTCAAGAAAGAGATCTTGGAGTCGTTGTGGATAGTTCTCTGAAAACATCCGCTCAATGTGCAGCAGCAGTGAAAAAAGCGAACAGACTGTTGGGAGTCATTAAGAAAGGGATAAATAATATCATATTGCTTCTATGTAAATTCATGGTATGCCCACATCTTGAATGCTGTGTGAAGATGTGGTCGCTCCATCTCAAAAAGTTATATTGGAATTGGAAAAGGTTCAGAAAAGAGCAACAAAAATGATTAGGGGTATGGAATAGCTGCCATATGAGGAAAGATTAATAAGACTGGGACTTTTCAGCTTGGAAAAGAGATGACTAAGGGGGGATATGATAGAGGTCTATAAAGTCATGACTGGTGTGGAGTAAGAAAATAAGGAAGTGTTATTTACTGCTTCTCATTATGCAAGAACTAGGGCTCACCAAATGTAATTAATAGGCAGCAGGTTTAAAACAAACAAAAGGAAGTATTTTTTTACACAACGCACAGTCAACCTGTGGAACTCCTTGCCAGTGGATGTTGTGAAGGCCAAGTCTACAACAGGGTAAAAAAAAAAAACTAGATAAGTTCATGGAGGATAGGTTCATCAATGATTATTAGCCAGGATGGACAGGGATGGTGTCTCTAGGCTCTGTTTGTCAGAAGCTGGGAATGGGCGACAGAGGATGGATCACTTGATGATTACGTGTTCTGTTCATTACCTCTGGGACACTTGGCATTGGCCGCTGTCGGAGGACAGGATACTGGGCTAGATGGACCTTTGGTCTGATCCAGTAGGGCTGTTCTTATGTTGTCATGTACCCCTTGTGGATAGAGGCTGTGCTGGCTGCTCAGTAGAGGCACTGTTTCAGCTGGCGTAGGGGCTTAGCAGCTGCCCTAGCTTCATTAATAGCAGTCTGGACAGCACTGCTTTGTATTGCTCAGACATCTCCTCCACAAAAGTAGTCAAAAGACTGGTCATGGGTTTTGTGTGTCCCCATGGCTTGGATACAAGGAGTGACCAATGATTTCTAGGAAAGAATCTCAGGTTTAGTAATCAATTGACATCTGTTTGTTTTCAAAGCTCTCTTAGAAAGAAACTAACTCTCATTTTTTTTAAATCAGAAGCTGTGATTGTCCTTTATCCTTACTCAGAATCCAAGCTGTAGGTTTTATGGGCTCCAAAACTTGCCTCAAGCTAACAAAAAATAGATACCAATTCTTCTGATTTAATGTCTCGTGTCACGTTTGATGTTTTTCTACTCTCGTATATGTACAACATAAGAATGGGTCTGTGCTTTGGGAATCTATTTAACGTTTTGAAGTACTCTAATTTCTTGAGAAAGTTAAACATTAATGTACTTGTCATTACAGTGGAAGGTGTGAGTAGTTTGAGTATTTAACATTTTTAATATCAGTGGACAGATAGTATCAGGTAGTCGTGTTAGTCTGAACCCTCTGTTGCTTTTTACAGTGGACAGATAGTACAAATTTCCTTATTTCATACTGTTTCCATGTCTACAACATGCACACTTTTTTGACTTTGTAGTGATACCTGCACTTCTCCATAAAAATATTGTAGCCACTGTACACTCGTTCATCCTGATAGGCTTTTCATCACTGTAGTTTATGCCTGGTGATGCAATAGACCTTGCCTGGCCAAGAGATATTTTTCCCTGCATTGTTACTAGTTGATTTGGTTCCACCAGAAAGTTTCCTGCATTGTTACCAGTTGATTTGGTTCCACCAGAAGTAGCAATGGCGGACGTTCTAGAGTAGGCTACGTTCCCTGACTGCACTACTGTTCCAGTAGTTTAACAGGTGGTGATAATACTGGCAAATGTTAAGAAATGAAACTTTAAATGTAGACAGCCTTTGTGGAGGTGGGGAAGGAATAAATATCTCTCCTAGACTAGCTTTATACCAATACAGAACTTGGATGATTCTCCTGATATGCTGCTGAGAGAGAGAGTGAGTGTGTGGATCAGTTTTAGTGCTTTCACTTCACTTTTATAATTCCAGTGAAGAGGAGGAGCATTTGCATTATGTAAAAGTGATATACTGGGTTTTGACTTTCACTAATGAAATGGAGATAAGAGAAGACATTGAAGTATTATGTGGTCCTTTTGCTAGTTCAGTCATTTCCCTGCTTTTCTTTCCCTGCAGAATTATTCAGTTTTGTACATTTAGCATGGTTGAAACTGAATAATATTAAATGGCCAGTTTAAGACCCGAAAAGCCTGTTTGGCCTGGAAAGTCTGCCTCCTCCCCATCTTACTACTTCTATTCATATATGTATTTGCTTATGTTTAGCCACAAAGGGTATAAGATGCACACATTTAATGAAGTTCTACAGAAGGCTTTTTTTTTTATGGTTTATTTTTACACCTGCTGGGGGAAGCAGTGTTTTTCAGGAGAGTAGGATACCTCTTGTATGCACAATGATAGTACCTTCACTTTAATAGATCTAAAGAGAAATGTTTATGCCATTTGCAGTTCCTTTCCATAATTATAATAAGCTCCCCTGCATCCAGCATTGGCTCAGAGGAAGGAACAATTAAAAAAAAAAAAATCTGAAGTAGGAAGCTTCCATTTACTACAGTATCTTGAATCCCTGGATTCTATAGGTATTTTGTCCTGATGTGTAATCCAAAGGGATGCACTGAGCAAGGGAGCAGGGCACCATAATTCCTATCTGCACAAGTGCTATGCTGAAATTAATTTGGAAAACCAAAACGTAGTTCAGTTATTGGAAAGCAGACATAAAAAGGATTGAGGCATATTATATTTATAAATATGGTATTCAGTGGCAGGGTGAATGTGATACACTTTTTTTAATTGGCAGGAAAATAATTACCAGCATCACCACTCCTGCTTCATTGCAGCTGTTAACTTCCCTTGCACTTGGTTTCTTTACTAAGTTTCACAATTATTCATTTTTAAAAGTTCCCTCATACGCTATTAAAAAAAAAAAGTTAGATTTACACTAATCTCTATTAATCTATACATCCCAAAATTGAGACTTTCTTCATTTGTTAGGAAAATTTTAATAGCTGAATTTTGTAATGAGGTATTATATTAAGATTTAATTACTCTTTATAAAATGCACTATAGAGTATTCTAGTAAATATTCTAGAGTATTGGCACAAATAATTAAAACTGAACTCTACATTTCAAATAAATTAACAAAGTAATTTTTTGGTACAATAGCCCTGATCTTATATATCTTGTATATCTTATAATTCACAAAATTCAGTAATTCTCAGTTCTTGGTGAATTAATGAGCTTCTACTTTAAATAAATAGTGTATAATGGATTGTTTTTTTTTTTCTGGCTGCCTAATTTGCAGAATGTCTGTTCACTTTGGGGATACAGTTGATTTGTCAATACATCAATTTCAAGGGTGAACAATGTTCTGTAATATAGCAAAAAAAAAAAAAAGTTGTTTGTTCTTGGACAGTGAATTTTGTGATGGTGATGGGATGTGCCATTCAAAAAGAGGCAAAATTGATATTACATGTACTGGCTAATAAAAAGACAAATGTAGTTATTTTCCTTTATTGGTGTTCCCATAGATCTGTTACTCCTGTGACCATGCAGGCATTTTCTGAGGAGGACAGGAAGCTGTGGATGGAAGTCTTGGATGGAAAAGAAACTGTAAGAATATAATATATGGATTATTTTTTAACATACAGTTATAGTGTAATGATGATCATGTTTTCTGCAGTCCTTATATACCAGGTTTACATAGCTCTGCAAAATGATAGATTTGCTGAAGGAGAACATCCGTGAAATAAAACATTAGCACAGGATAGAGATCTGTAGAGATTGTGGTGAAGCTGTGGTGTTTCATTTTTGTAACAGCAAAAATTGATTTTATAAATAGATTCCATTACAATGATTATATCACTATTCTAGGTAATGGCTAGTGTAGACTTAATCACTTTCCCTGATAACAATCTACTCTATTCAAATAGACTTGCATGAGCAGTCATGTGACAATATTTCTGTAAGCTTAAAAATGTACTGTACACTGGAAAATAATAAGTCTGTCTTGAAAATGATTTTATTTTTTAATCTGTTCATGATTGAGTAGTTGTCCTGTTTTTGGTTCATATCAAAATACTTTAGAAATGGAATGGAGTTTGGAGAGTTAGGATACAGCACTGGATTATTCGTGTTGTTATACTTGAGTATTCAGATCTAGGATTTAGGTTTCGTAAGCCAAGAATAGTGGGACTTGATAGTAGGTATTATTATTTCTGTGTCACAACAGATAGTTCCCGTGAATTTTAAAATTCTTTTCTTTTCCCCTTTTTTGTCAGCATCCATAGCAAAAACTTTTTAAAGCCTTGAATATGTTCCAGTTATAATTCACAGGACTTGATTTACCCAACAGAATTCCGCAGTGTTTTATATAATTATATATATATAATGTTGAGTTGCCAATAGTTCTGGAAAATTTAATTGAAAAATGTTGTTTGTTTGGGTTGACATTAAAATTTGCATCTACCTCAGCTGCCATGGTGCCACTTGGGAGATGTAATACAAGTGCCCCATGCCTTCAATGTCCTCGCTAGGATGAGCTTCCTGGCTTGATTACATCTTTCATGAATGCACAGCGGGCAGCCAGGGAGTCTGCCCATAGAGAAAAATGAGGGTGTGGGGCATCTTAACTACAGCTCTTGTAAGGCTCTGTGGCAGCTTAAGTGGTTTCAGTTTAATGTTGATCTAACCCAAAATGAAATGTGTCGTTCCACAAAAAGTTTAGATGGTTTGACTCTTCATGCTCTTTGGAACAAACACAAATGTCAAAAATCTGAATTTCCCATGGGCTGGAAATTGTTATTCAAGCCCCTCTAGGCTAATGTACTGTATCAAGTGAGGCCCAGTATTTGTTAGAAATCAAGTGCTGCAGTTGTACCTACTTGGCATTAAGCAGGAAGCATCTTGATTCTGTTCTTATGAACTTTTTTTACTGCAGAGCACTTACATTTTTGTATTTTTTCTATTAGCTGTTCATCAATTTGTATAGAGCCAACACAAGACAGGAGGGAAGTAAGTACCTGGAGCTACATTAAAACTAATATTTATTATATTAATATGTTAATAATTTAATAAATAAATATCAATTAAATATTTAACATTTTAATTCTGAAATGCATAGATAAAAATGTTTTACAAAAGATTACACACTTTTAAAAAGAACTCAATTTTAATCACTTAAGCTCCGATTCTGAAAACTCGTATGCATATACTTAACTTGACTAACATAAGTTGTCCCACAGAAGTTAATGGTTCTTCTCACAGGAGTAAAATTAAGCACAGGCATAGATGTGTGTAGTGGTGAGGTCTAAGTTCACACCTGCTTTGAGAAAAACTATCCCGTTGTTCATGTCAACTCATTTCATACTATAAGTGCCTTAAGGGTATAACTTACTTCTAAACATAACAAAACTTTATTGGTTGAGATTATATTTGTATGGAAGTCAGAAAATTCAACAATATGGCATTGGAAACAATAACTTAGTCACTTTGCACACATATATAAAAAGAGCATAAAGGCTAACTTCTTATATAGTAGTATAAAATACCGCAGGTCTGCAAGAGTGTAGTGAGTTAATGTAGCAGTGAGAATCAAAACTTGTGTGTTCTCAAAATCCGAACCATAACCTGGCATTAAAAAATATATATATATTTTTAAACTGTTTGCCCTTTCCTGTGGAGAAAGAGGAGTGATGAATGTTGAAATGGATATTTAATGGCCCACAGCTGGGCAGATTGTTACAAATATCAGTGAAAATTCTGATTCAGTTTGCTCAATGCACAGCAGTTTATTGGAGAAAGAATTACACAAGCAGTAAAATTTTATATAATACCTCTTCCTAATAAGCCTCAATTCCCCAATCATAAACCCTCAGTAACTATGTTGGCCTTACACAGTATCTTGATTGGCAAACAAAGCAGGTATAGCTACCAGTCCTAGAGGGAGACTCAACTCTTCTCTCCTCTCCTCTCCTCGGTTACTTGGTCTGTCAAATGTCTCCCGAAGCAGGGTCTTCGTTACCCCAAGGCCCTCAGGTTCAAAAGTCCCTCGTAGCAGGTTGTTGTCTACCCTGAGACCTTCTGTCTTACAGCATCACAGACCTCTTCCGATGTTAATTGGTGAACTAACAAAGTCTGCTTAGCATTTATATCTCTTGTTCTCAGAGGAGTCACATGTCCCAGAAATATGCCCTGTGTGCATTTGATTACTAGGGCAGTCAAGCGATTAAAAAAAGTAATCATGATTAATCGCACTGTTCAAATAGAACACCATTTACTTAAATATTTTTGGATGTTTTCTACATTTTCAAATATATTGATTTCAATTACAACACAGAATACAAAGTGTACAGTGCTCACTTTATATTTATTTTTGATTACAAGTGTTTGCACTGTAAAAAGACAAAAGAAATAGTATTTTTCAATTCAGCTCATACAAGTACTGTAGTGCAATCTCTTTATCATGAAAATTGAACTTACAAATATAGAATTATGTACAAAAACCCCCTCCATTCAAAAATAAAACAATGTAAAATTTTAGAGCCTACAAGTCCACTCAGTCCTACTTCTTGCTCAGCCAATCGCTCAGACAAACAAGTTTGTTTACATTTGCAAGAGATAATGCCGCCTGCTTCTTGTTTACAATATCACCTGAAAGTGAGGACAGGCATTTGCATGGCACTCTTGTAGCCAGTGTCGCAAGATATTTACGTGCCAGATGTGCTAAAGATTGATATGTTCCTTCATGCTTCAATCACCATTCCAGGGGGCATGCGTCTGTGCTTATGACGGGTTCTGCTCGATAGCAATCCAAAGCAGTGTGGACTGAGGCATGTTCATTTTCATTATCTGAGTCAGATGCCACCAGCAGAATGTTGATTTTTTTTTTTTTTTTTTTTTTTTTTGGTGGTTCGGGTTCTGTAGTTTCCATATGGGAGTGTTGCTCTTTTAAGACTTCTGAAAGCATACTTCCTACTTAGTCCCTCTCAGATTTTGGAAGACACTTCAGATTCTTAAATCTTGGGTCGAGTGCTGTAGCTATCTTTACAAATCTCACATTGGTACCTTCTTTGTGTTTTGTCAAATCTGCAGAGAAAGTGTTCTTAAAATGAACAATGTGTGCTGGGTCATCATACAAGACTGGCATAACATGAAATATATGGCAGAATGCGGGTAAAACAGAGCAGGGGATGTACCATTCTCCCCCGAAGAGTTGTATCACAAATTTAATTAACGCATGGTTTTTTTTTAACTAGCATCGTCAGTATGAAAGCATGTCCTCTGGAATTGTGGCCGAAGCATGAAGGGGCATATGAATGTTTAGCATATCTTTCTGGTGACATTGTAAATAAGAAGGGGACAGCGTTATCTCTTGTAAATGTAAACAAACTTGTTTGTCTTAGTGATAGGCTCAACAAGAAGTAGGACTTGTAGGCTCTGAAGTTTTACATTGTTTTGTTTTTGAGTGCAGTTATCTAACAAAACAAAACAAAAACCTACATTTGTAAGTTGCACTTTCAGGGCAAAGAGGTTGCACTACCATACTTGTATGAGGTGAATTGAAAAATACTATTTCTTCTGTTTACAAATATTTGCACTGTAAAAATGATAATCAAAATTTTGATTTCAATTACAACACAGAATACAAGATGTATATGAAAATGTAGAAAAACATCCAAAATATTTAATAAATTTTAATTAGTATTATCTTGTTTAACAGTGTGATTAATACTGCGATTAATCATGATTAATTTTTTTGGGTTAATCGCGTGAGTTAACTGCAAATAATTGACAGCCCTATTCATTACTAGTTTTTCTAATTAATATTTTAGAAGGGACTGCAAAACGGATAGAGACCAAAGATCAGTTGATGTTTATCCTCTCCTCAATCATTCACTTGAGCTCTTAAGTGTGGTGCCATCTTAAAGGGTCATTTTGACCTGGGTCAGCCTGTGCCAACCTTACTGATTGAGTGTTTTTGCATTTTCTTTACTTGGTGAGCTGGCCATTGGCTTATATGTTCCAAAGTTCCATTTTGAAACACACACACACAGAGATAGAGCCTCTGATCACTCTCAATAAATTTCCATGCCAACTGTCTGATGCTAAGAGAACCCTGCTCCCAGAATCCTCTAGCAAATTCAAATGTATCAAGCCTCACCAAACTCATGTTCACCACATTCATTCATATCAATCACAATAATTCATAATAATTTGACACCATCCCAACAATGAAGGCAGCTATTCTCCTTGCATTCAGGAGTTAATGCATGTGTTCTTTGTAATCCTGGGCTTTACTGGGCTCCCACTTAAGTGGATGGAAAAACTTCCATAAGCTTTCATGGTGTAGGATCAAGCCAACAGTGAAGGTGAAGACCAGATGGTTAGGTGAAATGTGGCTTTGGAACATGAGTTTTGATTTAGTAGAAAAGGGATTAAACAGTGTCACAAAGATAGTTGATCCTTGAGTATTATCCTGTGAATACATTAGGTTTTAGGTAGCCCATTCATCAGCTGCCATGAAGAGATGCACATACATGTCCTAAATCTGTGGTGGGGAAATTCTTTTGGGTTGTGTAGGACGTACTTTGTTGGGGATGATAGAATGATTCCATAGGGGAGAAGCATTGCAATGTGTTCTGTACGAGTACTCTCTTCTCCAATTGGGTTAACTTCCTTAGATTTTATTCATTATACATAATACTTTTTAAAAAAGAGGATCAATTTTTTAGGTTTGTCAAAATATTTAAAGCTAAAAAGTTATAAATAATGATTTTTGATAAACCAATTTCTTGAAATGACCTCCCAAAGTTTGAAATATTAAAATATTTTAATATTTCAAATTTCGGGAGGTCATTTCAAGAAATTGGTTTATCAAAAATAATTTTTAAAATGTATAGCTTAAAAATTGATTTTTTGTAGTCATATCCTTTAATAAACAACAAGTTGACATGAGACTTCTCTTCATATGATTTTCACTTTATTTTAAAAGGGAATATCATGGAATTATTTAAACAAGACAGGAAAGTTATTGTCTTTTTGGCTATTAGTTGAGGAGTTTCCATTAGAAAGTCTCTGTGTGCATTTTAGTTTTATGGGTGTGTTTTAAGAATTGGGGTTTTCCTTCAGAAATCTACAGTGCATATAGCAAATATTCAAGATCCTGAAGGACGTGTTCCAATGAGTTGAGAATTTTTTAGGATTAGTCTGTCTTGCTTTGCAGTAAATAATCTTAAACCACATTCTTCTCCTGCCAACATATGTGTCTAATTACGGGTCCAATCCTGCAAAGACTTGCTACTGTGAATAGACTCCCTGAAATCACTACACCTGGTAGCAAGTGCTTGCAGGATTGGTTCTGTACAAATATAAGAGAGCAAAAAAGAAAAATTTCTCTAGAAGATATAACAAAGGTGCCTACTCCCACAATTCTTCCTCAATTTTGCCTGAGTGAGCACTGTCTGTAGGGTTAGGTGCAATATTACTTTCTACCAAGAAAGTCAGCACTAGATTGGCCTTGAATCTTTCTATCTTTGGGCATGTCTACATGAACACTTCCTGCACAGCAAGCAGGGGTGTAAATCTGCAGCGTTTCAACATGCTGCACCCTAACTGTTCAGTGGTCCCTGCTGATGTGCGCAAAAAGTTCCCTAGTGTGCGTTGACATACTGTGGTTTGAAAAAGAAGTAGGTGAAAATACATTGGGGAATGTGTAGGGCATAGCAGCAAAATCCACACAGAGAGCTGGTGTGAAGCATGCTGGAACGCTGTAAATTTACACCCCAGCTTGCTGCATATAGTGTTTGTGTAGACATGCCACCTGTGAGAAAAAGACAAATATATTATTAATTGTTCTTAAAATCTTTTCAAACTGTTTTTCTTTTTAGGTGCACAGTTGGATAAGATAGGGTTCACAATTCTGAGAAAATGCATCAGTGCCGTTGAAACACGAGGTAATGATCAACTCAGCCAAGTGCTACCGCTCATGAGGGAAGGGCAAAGATGACAAGAAGGTGGGAGTGGTGTATGAGTGCGGATCTGATATAAAGTTTCACCGGCCCATTGTAGAGCTTGGAGAAGATTGAGGCCAGATGCAGAAGCAGCATCTGTCCAGCCCTTCCATTTTAGCTGTTGCTGTGCTCCAGGTAGAATCATAGAACCATAGGGTTAGAAGGGACTGCAAGGGTCATTTCGTCTAACCCACTGCCAAGATGCCGGGTTTGTTGGGTCTAAGGGGGATCTGCTCTTGTGTATATGAAAATGTGTCCTGTACTCCTGAGGAAACCCTGGTGGAGGGTTTGTAGGTATATTCTTCCTCACTTTTGTGTCAGGCCTCATGCAATCCCAGTGTTTGTAAAAAGGAGGTTAGATATTTGCCAGTGGTTAATGAGACACCATCTAGGGATGTGTGTAGTTCCTACTCCTCATGCTGCAGGCTATAAGAGGCTGGAGGGATAGCCCAGTGGTTTGAGCATTGGCCTGCTAAACCCAGGGTTGTGAGCTCAATCCTTGAGGGGGGCCACTTAGGGATCTAGGGCAAAATCAGTACTTGGTCCTGCTAGTGAAGGTAGGGGGCTGGACTTGATGACCTTTCAAGGTCCCTTCCAGTTCTAGGACATAGGACATCTCCATTAATTATTTATTTAATATGCTGCTAATTAAGCTTTTAATTTTTTAAAAGGTATAACATTTATTTAGACTTTTCTTTCAAGAGAACAATGTTGAGTGAGGCAGGACAGTGAAATAAACTAATATGTGTTCATGTTTTCCTTTTTAAGAGAAGATTAAATGAAAATGGATAATTTACTACCCTCTATTTGTTCTTCTTAATGTGAAAAGAGCAATTGGAATTGGAGTTGTCTAGTCTTTCCATACTGGAGCTGCTAGTTATATTTGAGTGACTAATGTTGCACAGAGCAGAAGATTAGTATCTTTCCGTTATATCACTTTCCTTACTTTCAGGATACAGTGGTGTAAAACAGTAGTTCTGTCACATCTGCTGTCAGTGCAAGGTCTTTCTTGTTAAGCAAAGTTTTCTACTTGTGTACTTAGAATACTATATAACTGATGAATACAAGTAGTTTTGTGAAGTTGGGAACTTAACTATTAATAACAAAGAATAAACTCAGGAACTGTTTTCACTTGGATTTTAACATCAATCCACTCTGATAGGTTTTTGAATAATTAAAGGTTAGACCAGATCTGAACTGACATTATTTTGGGCTTTATAGTTTTTCAAATAGTTGTCAGATTTCCTTAACTTAATCCATCATTTTAATTATTTTAGTTATCTAGATGAGCGATGCTCAACCTGTGGTCCACGGACCCCCTGGGGGTCCATTGACTATATCTAAGGGGTTTGTGAAAGACTTAGATTGAAAACTGACTGAACAGAATTCAACTATATATATATATATATAGACAATAGATTTTCAAATGGGTCTGCACCTCCATTTGAAATTTTCTAGGGGTCTGCACCTCCATTTGAAATCTAGGGCTCCACAAATCAAAAATGGTTGAAAACCACTGATCTAGATTAAGCTCTTAGATTTGTGTGTGTCATCTTTTAAAAAAAAAATGCTGATAAAATGTAAATAAGTCTTAAAACGCATACTTTTCTCCACAGGAGTGAGGAAGTAGCTACTTTATCAACAATTACATATATGTTGTATAATTATGTTACTATTAGAAACGGGGCTGGTAGCCTGGCCTATTACTAGGGTTGCCTGACCTTATAAAACCCTGTTTTCTGTTTTTATAACTTTGCCAAAATAAATTTTTTCATGCCAGGTGTGTGCCTCAGGCCAATGGATTGATTGATTTATTGAGCATTTCCGTTAAAACTGTTCAGCTCTTTCAGAGGTCAAGGCTAGGAAAAAATACCTTATTTTGCCTGTGTTAAAAAATTCTAGACCTTTTCTTTGAAAAGCTCTAGTACCCCCATGCATTGGTGCAAGAACTTGAAATTTGGCAGGGGCGTCCTGTGTGTCAGGAATTTGCCTTTTGCCATCCTTGTGAAGATCTGCCCAAATTTGGGCAAGTTGTAAGCCTTAGAAAAATCACAGTTCATACGTGCTGAGTAGATATTTCTCAGATTTTAGTTACTAAAATCTCTAACAATTCCATCTACAATGAGCATGCTCTAGCCCTAGAATCAGCTGGACTTTCCCTGCAATTTCAGCTTTGGGCTATAGTTGGCTGTACTGGGTCCAGGTCTGGACACCTGAACTGAGAGCAGGAAGACTGTCTCTACTGTCCTCTCAGTGACCCTCTGCTGGGCCTAAGAAGGGTGGAGGAGGAGGATGTCTGATTCGAATGGAGAGTGGACAAGAGCTGTACCTGTTGGTGGAAATAGATTGGGATGAGAAGACTGGGACTGAGAACCCAGTGGGAAGTGGAGATGGATCTGAGGTGGAACAGTGTGAAGGGAGGAGAACTGGGATTGGCTGGGCAAAGAGACTGAGACAAGGAGCTGGGGGCATATGTGGTAAGAGTTGGGACTGGGAAGCAGTGGGATAAAGAATGTAAATCTGGGCTGGGGATGATGGGAGGCTGTGAAGGGAAATCAGATGAGCAGCTGGGGGAGGAGGGGAGACTGGGACTGGGATGTGGGGTCCAGAAGGGTGAGATTAGGACTTGCTGGCCCAGGCGATTGGGACTGGGATGAGAAGCCCGAGGAGTGGATACTGGGGGTGGCTAGGTGAGGCGAGTGTGACTAGGATGAGGATCTTAGGGTGGGGAAGACCAGGACTGGAACAAGGACAGGTTGCATGGGGAAGGTGCGAAAGGGGTCAAGCTTGGGGAAAATGAGCAGACGTGTCTGTGCCCAGTAGAGTTCACTCCCTTGCAGAACCAGAATGGAACCCAAAATTCCCAAGGCTCACCATTCCTCTGCTGTCCTCAAATATCTGTGTAACCCACTGGCAAAATGTCCCATCCACCTTTAATGCTGCTACTCCTGCTATCATGTGAACAGTTAGCTCGAGTCGCAGGGATCTGTGTGGTGGATCTGCTGATGAGCCATATGATTGTCAATATGATGCCATGTGATGCGTTTTGTTTTTAAACTAGAAAACTGCACACTCAAAACTATGTTAAAGTAACAGTAAGGTTGCAAAGTCAAGCACTCGAAAGTTAGCAAATGCTACACCTGAAGCAGGAGTCTTGCAGCCAACCGTCTTCTTTACTACACAACCCTCATTCATCCCTAGTGCACTGAATGATGCATAGTCCTCCAGAAAAAATATTGTGATCATGTAATTGAAGTTATATTGTTATGCATACACACATAGGGGCTGAATGAATTCTGGCATTTCCTAACTTTGGAGTGCTTGACTTTGCAACCTTATTCTAATGTTCTTTTAATGTAGTTACTCTCTCTCTCTCTCTCTCTCTCTCTCTCTCTAGTAGATAACATGCACAATGATAGTTACTAGTGAAAACAAAATATTTCTTTATTATTTTAATTTTATTAAGAGTTTTCAAAAATAAATATTCACTTTTATTTGTAGGGTGGGGAATTCAGGTGTGGGTGTAGGCAATATGACTTCTATCTAGCATTCCACAATCCACCCAGCTGTGGCCTAAGGGAACATGACTTGGAAATAGTATACAAAGCCCTGGTTATTGTTTATCTGTTCATTGACTCTGAATAGAGTTACCAGATAGCACCTGTGAAAAAACGGGACAGGGAGTGTGGGGAGGGGGGTAATAGGTGCCTATATAAGACAAAGTCTCAAAAAACAGGACTGTCCCTTTAAAAACGGGACATCTGGTCACCTTAACTTTGAACATACTTAAGATGTATTTGAAAACAAAATCTTGCCTTGTGTACGACAAGCACTGTTGCTCTCATAGGGATAGAAGATCAGTCTCTGCACTGTTACACCCATACATCTCTACTGATGTCTGTTGAGCTGTATGAGCATAAGTGGTGAAAGAATTTAGGCAAGTCTTCTTGATGTACCTTTATAATAATAATATGAGGAAAACTATTATCCTTCAAACCTCCAGATTTTATACCTAGGTAAGAGAAGATGCACTAAATTCAACCTTATAACAACTTTTACTGTGAATATTTTACAGTAAGTTGCTAAAGGAAGTAATGTTCAATAAAAGAAAATAGAAGACAGATGCTCCTCAGAGTCTGTGTCTGTATGCCATGTTTTATCTCTTTTAATCATAATGGGTGTGAGGTTGGTGTGGGAGGAAAGAGAGGACAGTCTAGTGTGGGTGGAAACTGAGAATAGTCTTGTCATGTCATAGCAGAAAACTCTGGTATGCAAAGAAAAAAAAAGAAAATGAAAACATATTGAGCATTAAATTGTCAATGGCTGAATGATTTTCTCAGTTGTGTTATTCATTTTATCAAGCTGAAAGAAAATAATTCACTTTGAATTAAAAAACTACTTCAATTAAAAGTAGTAGTAGCTAGTAGACTAGAATTCTTGTGAGCTGATGTATAAGGATATTTACTAATTTACTAGATTAGAAAATTTGAGCTATTAAATCAGCATTATATTTTAAAAACTCTGTGGGCCCATTTTTCTCTGAGCATGAGCACAACTCTGGGATTTTCAACCATATACTCTGTCTGAGAGCAAGACTGGATGTTTTTATTCCATTATTTACAGTTCAGCACCTTAGTTTATAATAAAAATGAGAGAGAAAAGATTATAGAAACACCAGAGTGCTATTCTTCCAATAGGAAAAAGTGTGTGTGTGTGTGTGTGTGTGTGTGTGTGTGTGTGTGTGTGTGTGTGTGTGTGTGTGAGAGAGAGAGAGAGAGACTGTACTTCCTCTGAGCACTCATTAGGGTGGCATTCTGTAAAATGCCAGTGCTAAGGGTTAATAACAAATTTCCACTGTGTTAGTAATTGGTACTGCGGCAGCACCTATTCTAAGATGTAGGGACAGATGGCAGCAGTGAGCTGTCATCTCAGTTTTTCCTCAGTAAGAATTTTTGTTTCACTAGTGAGAAAATAGGGAACCTTCCCATAGGAACAACCTGGTATTACCTTGATTTGTCAGTATGCGTGTGTGAGCACATCTGTAGTACATAATTGGACAGAAAACATAAGTAAAACATGTTGTTTCTGCAGCTATATTAATAGCCCACATTAGCAATATGTATAAAAAGAAAGTCATCTAAGATGTACGTTGTTGGTAGACACACCCTGCCTGCTATGGCATACATTTGAGACAGGGGGACTTGTTTTACTTATAATAAATTTGTTTATTGGCCTGCCTAGCAAACCATATGTGTCCAAGTCAAGCCCTGGTATTCTGAGAGCCAGTCACCCATAATTCATGTAAATATAAAAAGAATTAGAATATGCACTGTGGAGCCTTGAAGCTCTCAAAGCTGTTAATAGTGCTTGGTTCAAAGGCTACTACTGCTAGCTGAACCAATCAGAATTTGTATTCTAGTTGGCAATAAGCTAACGCGCTAAAATAAATCACCTTGTCAATCCCTCCATGATTAGGAAAACATTTTCCACAGTTATCAGTCTCAGGTACACTGCAGCATTTAAACTTTCAGATTTGAAATCTCATGATTTTAAACTGTTTGTTTTATTTAAAATTTCATTAAAATAAAAACGGTGTTGAGAAGCATTAATTCCCCTCTGCACCTCTCATTATGCATTAGCAATTAGCTCTGCTTCTTTCAGGTTGATGAATTTGAACTTGATCAATTATCTGATAGTAATTACCAGTGCAGAGTGATTACTATTGCTAAAGTGGCATTCTAGTTTCAATATTACTGTCATTTCAGACACTTCACAGCAGTACATCTGTTTTTAAAACCAAACAAGGGTTGCTGTGGCTTGTCCTAAATTATTTTTAAGCCTAAGGTACCAATACTTTTTGAGTCAGCACAATTTTGTTCTTACTAGTTTTAATGTTAGCAGTACAATAAATCAATATACAACCTGACAGCTTGAACTTCTGAGATGAGCAAAAACAATAAGATAGATTTGATTGTAAGAATGTTGCTTCAACTTTTCCTTGTTTCTTGCATACAATGCAGAAGCTTTGTTCTGCAGCACTAGAAACTAAAGTTGGATCCTCATGCAAAAAGGCCTAGTGCCATTTGGCAAAGCATTAGAAAGTTGGATATTCTTATGAGAGATCTATACATCTTTGGGCTGGAGTTCCCAGGGAATCCCAAGGGAAATTCAAGCAGGAACTGCTCTTTACTTTGCATCCTCTCCAGTCCCCCAAGATTTCCAGTGCTTCCTAGTTTTGGGTGGGTCAGAAATTATTTTAATTGTTTACTGCTGGCAGTTTTCTAAGTGGTATGTAGTACATGTGTGGTTGTGATCTTAATCTTAAACATGGGACTCTGGAAAACCGAGAAGTATGGGAAGTTACTTTTTATATATGTAAATTCACGTTATAATATCATTAGATCTGTGGCCACCTAGACAATAAGAAGCCCAAGAAGAAGAAGAAAATTTAGAAGTCCCTTTACTTTTCAAATGTCAAGATGTTTTGACCAATGAGTATACTATGTGGTGGTGTCTAATTTGTGAAGCTGCTAGAGTAATTCATTAAGAATAATATTTATTGTAAATGATACTTATGATTTTTCAAGATATTTATCTAATACTCAGGTATAAGCTTTCCATTATTTGACTAGTTTTGCTTGTTTTTTCTTTTGCTCTTGTGTTGGAACCATCTGTTGTTGAATCTGGGAGTTCTCCACAGGTCTTATTTGTCTGTATGTTGTATTCTTTAGTAATAATAATAAAAATATGAACAATAAAAGCCTCACCTATAGTTACAAAGAGAAAATAAAGATTGTTCTCACATTATACATACCTTGGGGCATTTCTGTATTTCCACTCCTAGGTCCATATGAAACCAGGAAGTACCGAGCTTGTTATTGTAAATTGGATTGCATGAGAGCCCCAAAGTCTCAATCAGGTTCTCAGCCCTATTGTGCTATGTTGTATACAGACATGTAAAAAAGGGTGGGGTAAAGGGATTCAACATACAAGCAATGTGATCAGTGTGATGGTGGGCATAAAACGTCTGGGTTTTTTTACGTTTTTGATCTTCTTTACATTTTTATTTATGCTAAAAAATCTTAGTTTTTTGGAGGGAGGTTATGTGAGCTTTCAGTGAGGGGAGAGAGGGAATGTTGGAGTGAAAAGGGACTGAATAGAGGGGGAAGGGGCAAAGGGGAAGAAAGAGAAGGGGGGTGAAAGGAAAGTGAGCAGCATAATGGCATGTTGAGTGAGGCTGGGCAGCTAAATTGTTGCCATGGAAGGGGAGTGGGGTTGGATGGAATATGAGCAACAATCAGTGGCAATACAGAAAATGAGAATGGGGAACAAGAGAAGTTATCCAGTGTGTCCATGTTCCAGAGCTGAGTAAATTAGGATAGCGGGAGACTATGGATGCTCATCTGGCTGTTGAGGTTGCGCCCCACAAAAAGGACAGGAGAGAAACTTCTGGCCTCAGTCCTGAAGTTTCAGAGTAACAGCCGTGTTAGTCTGTATCCGCAAAAAGAAGAACAGGAGTACTTGTGGCACCTTAGAGACTAACAAATTTATTAGAGCATAAGCTTTCGTGGACTACAGCCCACTTCTTCGGATGCATAT
>NC_048302.1:55075048-55100035 GCF_013100865.1 Trachemys scripta elegans
ACATTTACTTATTTATTATTTTGGGTCAAATCTTATCTTGCCTTACTCATTCAAATAGTTCTATCCTGCACTCACTGTGGCCTCTTGGCTGAGTAAGGCAAGCAAGTTTTAGCTGTTAGTATAAACAAAGAAAACATCCAAAAGGACCTGTTGGGACAAATCATGGGTGCGGTATAAGTAGGTTTAAAGGAGCCTGAGTTTAAATTAATCTAATCTACACCCACGGTCTGGAAGTGTAGAAAAGTGGTATATGGGAGGGGAGGGTCTCCTTTTTTACACCTTCCTTTTTTGGCTCATGGTGAGTAAATGACATGAGCTTAAATTCCCTTCGGCCTGGTCTACACACAGGATTTCTATCAGTGTAAATATGTCAATTAGGGATATGATTTTTTTTTTTTTTTTTTTTTTTAAATAATATAGTTATCCAGGTACAGGGCCTAGTATGGGCACAATTATACCAGTATAAATGTGCTTCTACCAATCTAGCTTTCTTCCATATGGGAAGGGGGGATAAGCTATACCAGTATGAGCACATATATACTGATATAACTGCATCCACATTATGGGGGGTTGTACCACTTTACATACTGATATACTTAAAGTGGTATAACTCATGTGTGGACCTTAAGCTTGGTCTACATTTAAAAGTTAGGCCGACATAGCTACTTTGGTCAGGGATGTGTGGGTGGGAGGGAACAACCCCTGACCGAGGTGGCTATGATGACCTAGTATAGAGGGAGCTATGTTAGTGGAAGAATACTTCCTTCCACATAACTGCTGTCATTGGGGGAGGTAGTATTCCTACTAGGGCTGTCAATTAATAACAGTTAACTCGCACGATTAACTAAAAATAAATAAATCACGATTAACACACAAAAATTGCGATTAATCACACTGTTAAACAATAGAATTCCAATTGAAATTTATTAAATATGTTTGGATGTTTTTCTACATTTTCAAATATATCGATTTCAATTGCAACACAAAACACAAAGTGTACAGTGCTCACTCTATATTATTTTTTATTACAAATATTTGCACTGTAAAAATGATAAAAGAAATAGTATTTTGTAGTGCAATCTCTTTATCATGAAAGTTCAACTTACAAATGTAGTTTTTTTTGTTACATAACTGCACTCAAAAACAAAACAATATAAAACTTTAGAGCGTACAAGTCCACTCAGTCCTACTTCTCATTCAGCCAATCGCAAAGAGAATCAAGTTTGTTTACATTTACAGGAGATAATGCTGTCCACTTATTAATTACAATGTCACCTGAAAATGAGAACAGGTATTTGCATGGCATTGTTGTAGCTGGTGTTGATATTTACGCGCCACATGCGCTAAAGATTCATATGCCTCTGCTTTGGCCATCGTTCCAAAGAACATGCTTCCATGCTGATGGTGCTCATTAAAAAAAAAAAATGCATTAATTAAATTTTTGACTGAACTACTTGGGGGACAATTGTATGTGTCCTGATCTGTTTTACCTGCATTCTGCCATATATGTCATGTTATAGCAGTCTTGGATGACGACGCAGCATATTTTCTTTTTAAGAACACTTTCACTGCAAATTTGACAAAATGCAAAGAAGATACCAATGCGAAATTTCTAAAGATAGCAACAGCATTTGACTCAAGATTTAAGAATCAGAAGTGCCTTCCAAAATCTGAAAGGGATGAGGTGTGGAGCATGCTTTCAGAAGTCTTAAAGGAGCAACACTCTGATTCGGAAACTATAGAACCCAAACCATCAAAAAAGAAAATCAACCTTCTGCTGGTGGCATCTGACTCAGATGATGAAAATGAACATGCATCAGTTCACACTGCTTTGGATCATTATTGAGCAGAACCAGTCATCAGTATGGATGCATGTCCTCTGGAATAGTGGTTGAAGCATCAAAGGACATATGAATCTTTAGTGCATCTGGCATGTAAATATCTTGTGACACCGGGTACAACAGTGCCATGCAAATGCTTGTTCTCACTTTCAGGTGACATTGTAAACAAGAAGCAGGCAGCATTATCTTCTGCAAATATAAACAAACTTCTTTGAGTGATTGGTTGAACAAGAAGTAGGACTGAATGGACTTGGAGGGTCTAAAAGTTTTACATTGTTTTATTTTTGAATGGAGGTTTTTTTTGTACATAATTCTACATTTGTAAGTTCAACTTTCATAATAGAGATTGCACTATAGTACTTGTATTAGGTGAATTGAAAAATACTATTTATTTTGTTTTTTACAGTGCAAATATTTGTAATCAAGAATAAATATAAAGTGAACACCATACACTTTGTATTCTGTTTTGTAATTGAAATCAATATATTTGAAAATGTAGAAAACATCCAAAAATATTTAAATAAATAGTATTCTATTATTGTTTAACAGTGCAGTTAATCACGATTAATTTTTTTGACAGCCCTAATTCCTATAGCAGTAGAAAAACCAATTGGTGTCTGCTATGTCTGCACTATGGAGTTATGGCGGTATAGCAACATAGCTGTGCTGGTATAGTCTCCATCAACACTTAAAATGCTACAGCTGTGCTGCTGTAGTACTTCAGTGTAGACCAGACCTCCAGACATTTTAATCCAGACCTTGAGTTCCCGCCGGGGAGCGAGGTCCAGGGCTTGCCCCGCTCTGGTGCTCCAGCCAGGGAGTGGGGTCGGAAGCAGCGGCATGTCCCTGCTGCAGCTCCTACATGTTGGGGCAGCTAGTGGGCTCTGAACGCTGCCCCCGCAGCTCCCATTGTCTGGGAACCCTATGGCCAATGGGAGCTGCAGGGGCGGTGCCTGTGGATGGGGCAGGGTGCAGAGCTGCCTGGCCGCGCCTCCACGTAGGAGCCGGAAGGGGGACATGCTGCTGCTTCTGGGAGCTGCTTAAGGTAAGAGCCACCCGGAGCCTGCACCTCTGACCCCTCCCGCACCTTAACCCCCTGCCCCAGCCCTGATCCCCGCCACGCCCTCCAAACCCCTCTGTCCCCGCCCAGAGCAACCTCCTGCACCCCCAACCCCTCATCCCCAGCCCCATCCAAGAGCCCGCCCACCCAGCTGGAGCCCGCTCCCCACCCCTATCCCGGAGCTCCTCCTGCACCCTGAACTCCTCATTTCTGGCCCCACTCCAGAGCCCACACCCCTAGCCAGAGCCTTCATCCCCTGTGCCACCCCAACCCCCAATTTCGTGAGCATTCATGGCCTGCCATACAATTTCCATACCCAGATGTGGACCTTGGGCCAAAAAGTTTGCCCACCCAGGTGTAGATGGGAATGGTTCTCCTGCTGCTGTAGGTAATCCATCCCCCTGAGAGGTGGTAACTAGGTTGACGGAAGAATTCTTCAGTTGACCTAGCGCTGTCTACACTGGGGGTTAGGTCGGCTTAACTACATCTGTCTGCGGTGTGTATTTTCACACACACACACACACACACACACACACACGACCGAGAGACATAGCTATACTTATGTAACTTTTCAGTGTAGACCAGTCCATGCTCATAGTCTACACTACAGACCTATATCAATATAACTACATCACTCCAGGGTATGGAAAATCTACACATAGTTGTAGTGGCCTAACCCCCATGTAGACAGCGCTATGTTGACGGGAGAGTTTCTGCCATTGACATAGCAACCACCTCTCGTTTAGACTTCCTCACGTGCATTTAGCAATGGGAAGCTTATACATCACCCTATATAACCCCTCTGAATTGGGCTCATCACACTAATGCCACCGGAATATTTTTTTCTTCTGGAAAACTTAATACTCATTTAGTCCCAGTAGTCACACTTTTCCTGCCACCCCATTGCCTCCAGAAAAGTGCTGGCATTTGGCTGAATTTCCTCACCTGCTTAATATCTTACACCAAAGTTATAGCCATGACTGCACAATGTGCAACATTTCCAAATTTCCTGTCCAGAGCACTGACAGTACATATGCAGTTGGACAAGACCACAGGGATTAGTTCATTTTTATGGAGCTTCCAAACCTGTCACTTGACAGCAAGGGTCTGATTCTCAGGGATTCATTGGTATTCAAAGAAGCTTGTTTGCAGTTTGCACCAGGCTCTTCTCCAGAACCATGCATGCTCCATCTGTGCTGATAACACAGTGTTCTTTGGCACAGCAAACTGGAGGAAACCAGCAAGTGAATTCATTTCATTACCCCAGACATTATGTGAATGACAAAGCGCTTTTATATTATACGCTGCTGTCAGTTCAGTGCCACCTGTATGTCTTTTTTTTTTTTTTTTTAAAGCAGGCTGTCTCTTCAGGAGTGATGATAAGACTTCAGGCTTGAGGGCCTGTATGTCATATCAATCTGTCATAATGACCTTGCTAAATAGTAATTTATATGATATCTTACTTTAATTAATCAATATTAACAATTCCCTGAGGTACTCTGTCAATGCATGTAAACCTGTCTGTATTTTAAAGCGTAACAAGAAGGGAGTGTTAGGAAGCATAAACCAAGATTAATATAAACAACCAACACACAACAGATTCTGATAGCTGTTTAGCTGTGTTAGAATTAAAGACTCAGTAAGCAATAACCTTTTTTTTAGCCATTAACCACGGGAACAATTACCTGTCATCAGTTGAAGAACCTCGTTAGAATGCATTTGCTACCATGGGCTGTTTTTGTTTTTCTACTCACTGGTTTATGTAGGATGTGCAGTTTTGGCAATCAGATTTTCCTCTTTACCATGAGTGGTTCCAAATTAAATAGACTCAGGTTCCAGTGGTTCAGTAGCAGAGTTTAATGGGGATTCCAGCATCTGATTTTACTTAATTTTTAAATTAGAAACACTTTTTTGCTCCTTTCCAAGATTCATGTAATGATTTGGAATGGAAAGATTATATTAATGTCAAGACAGCAAGAAACATCAAATAGAGAACATGTAATGCTATAGCCAGGTGCCCCTCCCCTCTCCCAATAGTTCACTGAAAGTATCATGATGTGATCCTGTTTGCATACTTATTTTTATGTGGTCTCAAGGAAGATTAGAGAAGGGTTTCTGTTTGTTATAGTGCAGAAGAATCTAAAACATCTGATTAATCTATACCCCGTTGTCTCTGAGTTTAAGTATCCTTGATAAAATCCTCCGTCCAGTGTCATTAAAAATAAAACAAAACCCCATCTTTGATTATCTCTGATTTAACTTTCAGGGTATTAACTTTTTTTTAATAAGATCTCAAAGAGTTTTCAAGCTACTTTTATTTATCATGGACCATCCAATGCATGTGCATCCAGAATGCAAAAAGATTAAAATAGACTTCAGATGCTAGGAATGGGTGGTGTTAGTATATAGCCTTTTTGTCTCTTTTTGGAAAAGACATAAAACCAGGAGAACCAGAAGAAGAGGTATATGGAAGGAAGGTGGAAAGATCTTAATTATGGGACTTTTTCTGTAATACCTTACTCTCAAGGAGTCCCACCTGCCAGAGTAAAAGTTTGTGGAATCAAGCCTTGCTTATGATCATAAATTAAATTCAGTTAAAATAAATAAACATGTAATTCTGTAAAACAGACAGTATGTTCATTCTGTAATTGACTTACTCCTTGAATTTGTCTGTAACCTATATAGTGGCATGTTGTTCTGATTTTCAAAAATAGTCTTGTTTAAATATGAATGGCAAAGGCTAACATTTTGTAAACAAAGATCTCATTCTTGCCTGAAATGGATATTAAATTAATCTTCTAACTTATTATAAACACAGATACAGAGTCACTAGTTTGTAGGTATCAGGAGTCTCAGTCTTAAGCCTTTCAGACTGCACTGTTGTAGTACAGCCAGCAGGATACTCAATTCCACTCACTATTTTGTGTATGATTCGGTGTAGCAATGTGTAGATTCTGTGTTTAGATGTTGCTTGTAATTATTAGAACTGGGAGCGCTGGCTGTTGGGTGTCTGAAAGGACAGGAAACAGGAAGGAGGGGGAGGAGTTGAGGACACAGAGTGAGAGTTACAGAGGGTGCATCAGCAGCTTGGAAAAATGTTTCCACTTTAAAAATAAAGTCCTGTTGAAGTTTGTTAGTACCTTGCCTGGCTGATACAACATTTTGGCGATGAGGATGGATCTTCTGCCTCTGAACTCACCTGCACCCTTTCTGCAAAGCCCATGTGAGCCTCCAATTGCCTTTACTGCCTGGATCCATATGTTTGAGACTTTTCTGCTTGCAATCAGTGCAACAGAGATTTGTGAAGTAAGAAAGCAAGCTCTGCTAATCGACTGCCTTGGAGCAGAAGGGCAATGTATATTTTACACGTTTCCCCTTGCAGATGATAAATATGAGACTGCACTCACTGCATTAAAGAACTTTTTTGTGCCAAAAGTGAATGTAGTAGCTAATCGCTACAGATTTCGCCAGCATGAGCAGAAACCAGGGGAGACTATAATGCAGTATATTGCTTCCCTGAGGAGTCTGATTGTAACTTGTGACTTTGGGAATATGGCAGATGAGATGATTAGAGACCAGCTCATTGAGAAAACAACCATGCTTCATGTAAGAGAACTCTTTCTTCTAGAACCACAACTTACACTAGAAAAAGCAATAACCATTGCTACTCAGATTGAGTCAGCTATAGCTGAAGCCAAAATAATGAGCAGGGATACAGGAGACACCGTCCAGGCTGTGACTCCTTTGCAGAAAAGTTCACTATCACTGCAGACAAACAATTGCAAGAGGAAAACTAATGAAAAGCCACTGAATCAGCAAATTCAAAATTAGGGTTACCATATTCAAACATTTAAAAAAGAGGACACTCCACGGGGTCCCAGTCCCGCCCCTGGTTCCGCCCCTTCTCCGGCCCCGGCCCTGCCCCCGGCCCCGCCCCAACCCCATCCCTTTCCTGCCCCCATTCCAACCCCTTCCCCAAAGTCCCTGCCCCAACTCTGCCCCCTCCTCTGAGCACCCTACATTCCCCCTCCTCCCTCCCGCTCTGATCTTGGTTGGGGGTTGCTAAGTGCTTCCCTGCTCCCCACTCGCCCTGCAGCCCCTGCACCCCCTGCCCCTGCAGCCTCTGCTCCCCCCGCCTGCCCTGCCCCTCCCTTCCCCTGCAGCCTCTATGCCCCTGCCTGCCCTGCTCCTCCTCGCCCTGCAGCCTCTGCTCCCCCCGCCTGCCCTGCCCCTGCACCCCCCTTCCCTGGCAGCCTCTATGCCCCTGCCTGCCCTGCTCCTCCTCGCCCTGCAGCCTCTGCGCCCCCTGCCTGCCCTGCAGCCCCTGTGCCCCCTGCCCCTGCCTGCCCTGCTCCCCACTCGCCCTGCAGCCTCTGCGCCCCTGTCTGCCCTGCCCCTGCAGCCTCTATGCCCCTGCCTGCCCTGCTCCTCCTCACCCTGCAGCCTCTGCACCCCCCCACCTGACCTGCTCCCCCACTCACCCAGCAGCCTCTGCCAGGCGGGGGCTTCTGATGCTCAACGGTGACCGGGGCAGCGCGGGTCCCTGCAGCCCCGGCACACGCCGCACTCCCTGCCCCACGCCGCAGCCTCCTTTCTGCCACGCAGGGTGACGGGGCCGCAGGAAGGGTCCCCCAGTGACCGGGGAGTCTCCGCCCGTGAGGGAAGCCCGCGCCGCTGTCTGGGCCTGGCCTCCCCATGGTCCTGCGGGCTTGGCTGGGGCGCGCGGTCCGTCCGGCCTCTGGGGGCAGCAGCGGCCCCTTCGCCGCTTTCTGTGGCTGCGCCCCCCCCCTTCCCTCGCCTGAGCTTGCTACAATGTAGCCGGGAGGCTGGGCTGCGCTGCGGACCCGACGGGTTGTGCTGGGGCCGGTCGAACCCTGGCTTATGCTGCCTCCCTATTTCCCTGGACATGTCCGGCTTTTTGGCAATTCCCCCTGGGCAGGGATTTGAGTACCAAAAAGCCGGACATGTCCGGGGAAATCCGGATGTATGGTAACCCTATCAAAATACAGTAAAAGCATGCTTTCGCTGTGGATCCCCACAGTACCTTGCAAGCCACACAGGATGTCCAGGAACAGTAGCTCAGTGCAATCATTGCAAAAAGATTGGGCATTTAGCTAAAGTATGTCGCAGTAGCCAGTTCAATCAACAATGCAGTTACAATACCAGATTTTACTGTGCTGAGCGTGGACAAAACCACTACTGCACATATTCCAGAACAGATAAAGTGCACTGTAAACATCTCCACCATACTCTCAGGCAAATCACACTCTGTTCAGCTAATGTTGGACACTATACTACCTGATTCCAGCTATTTGCATTACTTTAAATATGTGCCTCTTACTGAACCCAAACTTCAGTTGGTGTGCTATTTGAAAAACCATATTCCATTATATGGCTGCCTGCCAGCAATAGTTACTTTTGGTGGTTGCTGTATAACTGCAGAGTTCTATATTGTCCACAAAGGCACTGCTATCCTTGGCAGAGATTTATTGGCTGCTTTAAATCTCAGGGTAGTTAATGGACTAATTGATCTTCTTCAGCAAAGCACTCTTGCGGTACACACACTAGTTTCAGCTGGGACCCAACACCAGGTTGAGGAGAAACTCGGCTGTGTTTATGGGTTTCTGCATAAAGTTAAAATGCGGAATAATATGATGCCTGTACGACAGAAATTTACGGCGCTTACCATTTTCAGTCAGGGAAGCTGTTTCAGAGGAACTTAGAAAACTTGTTCAAAAGGACATTATTGAAGAGATTAACTCCTCGGAATGGGTTTCACCTATAGTAGTGACACAGAAGAAGGGTGGAGGCATTTGCCTTTGTGTGGACTTAAGGGAGCCAAATAAAGCTATTGTGATTGACAACCATCCTCTTTCTCACATAGAAGTATTTGCAGAACTCCGTGGAGCAAAGATGTTTTCTACTCTTGATTTGCAGAGCGCATACCACCAGGTTATATTGCATGAAGATAGCCAAGACCTCACAGCATTTATTACACAAGGGACTATTTTGTTTTAAACGTGTTCCATACAGTCTCGCATCAGCCCCAAGTGCCTTCCAAAAAATGTCTTTGTTTCTGAAGAATCAACATGGAGTTCAGTACTATTTGGATGATGATATTGTGTTTGGAAATACTACTGAGGAGCATGACAATAACCTGCAGTCTGTACTAAACTGCATCAGCAAAGCAGGCCTCAAGCTCAATAGGTCCAAATGCAAATTTAGAGAAACTGAACTCTCCTTTCTGGGGCATACAATTTCACAGGCTGGACTAAAACCTGATCCAGATCATATCGTGGCAATTTCAAATGCTCCTCCTCCAGCAGATTTGCAAACCTTGCATTCCTTCTTGGGTCTTACCTCCTGGTATGCAAAATTCATTCCCAGTTATGCTTCTATCATTGAACCGCTACGAGAATTACTACGGAGATGTTCAACCTTAGTGTGGACAACGGATGCACAAGCTAGTTTTGAAAAGGTGAAAGACTTGATTGTACATAGTCCAGTACTTGCACTACTTCAGTCCTGCATTGCCCACAACTGTAACTACTGATGCTTCTGATTATGGACTTGGGGCTGTCCTCACACAACTTCATGAGGACAATACAGAGAGGACTGTTGCATTTGCTTCAAGGACACTAAGTAATGCTGAGAGAAAATATTCTACAGTTGAAAAAGAAGCACTTGCTTGTGTCTGGGCTACTGAAAAATGGAGAACTTACCTGTGGGGCCGCACGTTCAAGTTGCGCACAGACCACAGTCCTTTGATGACGTTGCTCACCATGAAAGGACTGGGAAGAGCAGGATATCGTATTGCTAGATGGTCTGCAAGACTACTCTCTTTCAATTATGAACTGGAATATAAGCCTGGAAACAAAAATGTGATAGCTGATTGCCTTTCTCGCCTGCCTTTGCCTTCATCAGATGATCCACTGGAGGATGAGGATGTAGTAGTTGTGCTTATTACAAGCACTCTTAGTGCAGTTACAAGAGAACAATTTCAAGCTGCTTGTTCAGCGTGTCCAATTCAACAAAAACTATGGGAATTTGTGACAAAGAGATGGCCCAGTAACCCTAAAAACCTTGACCCAGTTTTGTTGCCTTATTTTAGAGTTTGTGATGAACTTTCTTTGCTCGATGGCTGTGTGCTACGAGGTACACACCAGCTACTTGTGCCAGAAGAATAACATTCAAAACTCATACACCTGGTACATGATACTCATCAAGGAATTGTCAGAACCAAACAACGACTATGGAATCTGTATTGGTGGCCAGGGATGGACTCTCAAACTGAAGCACTCATAAAATTATGTGTCACTTGCCAAATGCATGATAAGACAGCAGTGACATGTACCCCTCCATTACAGCCTGTTCCTCTTCCTGAATCTGCATGGGAAAAAGTGGCAATTGACTCTGTAGGACCCTTTGATACTGCTCCAATTGACTGTCGTTATGCCATCACTTTAATAGACTATTTCAGTAAATGGCCTGAGGTAGCATTTTACATCGCAAATCTCTTCTGCTGCAGTAATTAAGTTCCTCTCTTCAGTTTTTAGCAGGGAAGGTAATGCCAAAGAACTGGTTTCAGATAATAGTAGTCAATTTACTTCCCTGGAGTTTGAAACTTTTCTAGCAGAGAAGAATATTTTACATAGGAGGTCATCCCTATATTACCTTCAAGCCAATGGGGAAATCGAATGGTTTAACTGAAGTTTGAAAGAGAGTTTGCAAATGGCTCAACTGGAAGGGCGATTGTGGATACCCTTCACTACTGATTTCTTGCAAGCATACCGGGCTACACGACATGCCACAACGCAAAGATCACCCGCAGAGTTACTGCATGGAAAACAGATGAATACTAAACTGAACATTGCTGGATTGATAAAGGCATGACCTGAGGCCCCAACCAAGGATGATGTGAGAAAAACAGTTGAACAGAACCAAGCAAAGTATAAGGCTTTCACAGACAAGTGGCAGAGTGCTAAGGAACCAAAGTTTGAGTGTGGTTCCTTTGTTAGAATACGAAAAGCTGGAATTTTACGCAAAGGGGACCATAAATTCACTGCTCCTCTTAAAATCATAGAGAAGAAGGGACCTTACACCTATTCACAGAATAAATAGTGTGTTATTTAAGTGCAACAATCTACAAAGAAACATGTTTTTATAAAGTGACTTTATGATGAGATGACCGTTAAAGTCTTGTATATTTTATTGATGCGTTCAGTTTTGACCTCTGACAGTTGCTGTCATGAAAAATGCCAGGCATCATATTTCATAGAAAAGAGTTTTGCAAATCCACCTACATTTTAAAACAGCTGTGAAAGTTACTGCTCTGAATCCATTGTTTACCCTATTTTATATACAGTGTATTATAATACATTTAAACTCCCACAGTGGCCATATTAAAATCAAAACTAGAAACAAAGCTCCTCCTCCTAACCTAGCTCAATGAGCCTCATGGCTTTTATAAACCCTATTTCCATAATATCAGAAATTTTAGGAGATTTAGAGCTGAATTTTCAAAAAGTCTTTAAATCTGCACACTTTTATTTGTGTGCACACAAATATTTGCATCTGCAGCTGCCATTCTTGTGTGTACATTTAGTTTTTGCATGCACAAATAGCTGTGTGTGCAAAATTGCTAGCATGAATGCCGAAATCCTATTGAGTCCCCTTAGCAAATGTGATCCTTAAATGTTTAGGACACAGTGGAATGTAGCAGTAAAGTAGAACAAAGGGAACTGTTTAAATAAAAGACAACAGGCAGAACCAGAGAGTCAAGAAAAGTGTTTGATCTCTTTTTCTTTTTGTAGTCTCAGGGCTAGTTTTTTGGGGTGGGGCTAACAGGAGGGTAATCTTTGAGAAGTTCTAGTGTTTTGCCCCAGGAGTGAATAATGGAATCCTCTCCCACAAATTTTACTATTTTTAAAAAGCGAAAATACTTTCTAATATTCTAATATTTTAAGGATGATTATTCACAGTATTTTCTGAAGTATGAATTTCAAATATGTCATTAACAAATTCCACACAACCAAGTGAACCCTCTGATTGTGAAGGAGAGTCAGTGATGATTGAGGAGTTATTTGAAAACAGTGAAAATTTAATAGTGGATTACTAACATAGTCACTAGAGTCATTAGTTTCTGATGTGACAGCTGCTTTTTATTCCATGAAGTGAGTAGAAAGATTTCCTTCTCAGTGGAAAGAATGTGATTCTCAGAGCACAGGAATACGTTGGAAAGAAGAAAATAAAAGGTTCCATTTTAGACAGTCTTCGGGTTTTTGGATGGTGGTTGGCTGGTAGCAAGTTGACAGAAAATATTATCTGACTGGTATTTTAAAATAAGATTTAAATAATTGATTTAATGAGAGAGAATATTCAGTTACAGAAATAATTGGTTGGCACAGCCTTTAGAACATAATTATTTAGTCCCAGTTAGAAAGGACTGCACCTTTAATCAGGGTGCCTAATTTGATTTTTTAAATGTAACTGTCGTTTGTCCAACAAGCACAGTAACAAATGAATTCTGAATTGTAGGAACTGATTAAAATGTAATCCGTGTTAATTACCATTATTATAGTTTATGACATGTTGCTGACAGTGACTGTAATCAAAAAAAGTTGAAGTACTTAAAGACACAAAACATCTTGGGTAATTGGCTATCATTTTATTTGTTCCTCAGTGGCTTTTTCTTTAAAGTGAGTTTGATCTGCATCTTTTCATGAATATCCCCATATGGAAAACTCCCTGCCTCTTCTAAATAAGGGAGTCTGGGAAAAAAAAACCTTCAATAAAGAAATTTCAAATTAAGTCTAGTTTAATTGTATTGATCACTAAGGAGAGAAAAATCAGTGAAATAGTTTTAAAAGCACTTGTAAATTTTTCAATGAGATAGACATGTATTTTAGTTTTAAATCCTACTTCCATTTTAATATTAAGAGGTAGAGGACAATTTTTGATTTAAACTAACAAAAGTTTCTAAAATATTGGCTTCAAATTTGATATACTTCCATTCAGGAATCTTGCATTTTGTTGTTTCCTTTAGGATTATTATAATATTGTTGTCTGATTTCACAGATACACACATTCTGCCATTAATTTAACTTTGATAAAATCTTTTATGTATGTACAGATTTAGATTTTTTTTTTCCTTTATGGTCATTTGTTAGATGCAAAAACCTGCAGTGAAATTGATCTGGAAAACTCTGTAGATTGGGAAGTGAAGACGATTACTAGTGCTATGAAGCAGTACCTGAGGTAAGGTTACATGTGTTAACTATTCATAATTGAACTCTAATTAGCACAGATTGATGACGATGATGTTTTATTGTTTTGGTCACTCGTTTTTACTATTGTTTGGATGGAAGTCTACACTGACTACAAATCCACATATTTGTTCAAGACACTATATTTGCTTGGGGATGGGAGTTTCATAATTTCACAAAGAGCGGATTAAGATTAGTGACTGACAAACTTCAAAATGTTTAGAGGGGATAAACACCTAAGTGTTTGGCTGATTCTCTTGGGTCTGCAGAATTGGCCTTTCTTACAAAATTTGCTGCTTCCAATCAGGTTAGGCTGTTCAACAGTATTTCTTAGGGTACTTTGGTAGAGCTAGTCCAAAAAAGGAGGGGGGGAAATCACAAAAATATCACTGAAAATAATTTGAAATTATGTTTACATTTTGAAATCTGAAAAATTTGACTAGCTTTATATTTTGCTACTTCTCCTGGTCCCAAGGAGTTGTAAAAGTTGCCAGGAGAAAAAGTAAGAGAAGTGCATCTTCAGAGGTTTGGGTCTGTTCTGTATGCAAACCAGTTTTCTGATTCTCTGAGATATTCAGCTGAATTATGTAAGAATATACAACTTTTTGTGTGTCCATTATAGTTTAATATGAACAAAACATTTTTGTTTTGTTTGTTTTTCCTGAGACCTAAACAGTGGTGGGTTTTCAATGATGGAAATCCATTTAAATTCAAATTCAAACTCTTCTATATTAATTTTCCTGGTATCAATAAAGTAAACTAAAAAATAATGGAGGCATTTTTCAGTATCAAGCTTGGCTCTTGAAGTATAGCTTATAGACTTCAGGGAGGAGAAAACATATTTATTTAAATGCACAAAATAAAATAATATTGCTGATCCAGAAGATCCTGATATTTTCTACAGTAATTTTAAAACAGGAATAAAGTCAACTCAATATACATGAGTTTTTTAAAAAACGTTTGTCAAATTTTTCTGTGGTTGCTGTTAGTTAATAAGAATTTTATTTGTTGATGGACAATATTTTTTTATATGTGACTTGCAATTTTGAGGCATTTTAAAGGGGCATGATTTTCAGATGGTTGGTACTCAGTACTTCCTGGATATTAGACCCCTTAATGCAGGGGTGAGCAAACTACGGCCCACGGGCTGGATCTGGCCCCTCAGGGCTTTGGACCCGGCCTGTGGAATTGCCCCCCGTGGCTCTGCAGACCCCGTGCTGCTCTCAGAAGCGGCCAGCACCATGTCCCTGCGGCCCCCGGGTGTGGGGGCAGAGGGCTCCATGCGTTGCCCTTGTCTTTAGGCACCGTCCCCTGCAGCTCCCATTGGCCAGGAATGGGGAACTGCAGCCAACGAGAGCTTCGGGGGAGGTACCTGGAGTCATGGCAAGGGCAGCGCACGCGGAGCCCTCCACCCCCCCCCTCCCTGCCCCCAGAGGCCGCAGCGCTTCCTGGAGCAGCGCGGGGCCAGGGCAGGCATGCAGGGAGCCTGCCCTGGCCCTGGTGCACACCGCTACCACTCCAGAGCCCGAACCCTGCCTGGCTCCTGCCCCCCAAATCCTTGCCCTAAGCCCCTGCCTGCACCTCGCACCCCTCCTGCACCCCAACTCCCTGCCCTGAACCCCATCATACACCCCACGCCCCTCCTACACCCCAACCCCCTACCCTGAGCTCCTGCTGTACCCTGCACCCCTGTGCAACCCAACCCCCTGCCTTGAGCTCCCTGCCACACCCCTGCTGCACCCCTCCTGCACCTCAACCCTCTTCCCTGAGCCCCCTCATACACTCCACACCCCTCCTTTGCCCCAATCCCTTGCCCTGAGCCTCTTCCTGCACACCGCACCCCCTCCCACACCCTGCACTCCCTCCAACACCCCAACACCCTGCCCTGGCCCTGCATACAATTTCCCGACCCAGATGTGGCCCTCGGCCCAAAGAGTTTGCCCACCCCTGCCTTAATGCCTGAAAGTTAGAGAGCCAAAAATTGAGGCATCCTAAATCACTAGTGAGTTTTGAAAATGGCTATCAGCTCTCCAGCACTTACTGCAAGAAAAAGATGATGCTGTTGAAAGAAAAGGTCTCTCTTTCTGTAACCTGAATCCCACAATCCTTTGTGCTTACATTGTGACAGGTTTCAGAGCGGTAGCCGTGTTCGTCTGTATCAGCAAAAACCACGAGGAGTCCTATTCACTCCACAGTTTCACTCCATGCATCCGATGAAGTGGGTTTTAGCCCCCGAAAGCTTATGCCCAAATAAACTTGTTAGTCTCTAAGGTGCCACAAGGACTCCTCGTTGTTTTGTGCTTACATTGTGACTCACTAACCTGCGCAACTCAAATAGCAAATACTTGCAAAAACGGTTGTGATCAGTTCATAGTTAACTAAATTTACAACAAAAATTCATAAAATATTTATGTTCAAATAAATTAAAGGAAATGATGATTTGTTCTTTAATATCTATGAACCAAAAAGAAGGTATATGAATGGATAGACTACAGTGAATTATTCATTTAGCTCTACTGTCGAAGGTTTTATATATTCCTTTGCATCTGATGTAATAAAATATTCTGTTGCACTTCCTTATTTTTAAATCCTTATTTTAAATCATCTGGCCACCTGACTCTCTCTATCGTCCTGGCCATGCAGGAAGAAAGATGAGATGCAATGGATGTGGTTTAATTGGGCCACAATTTTATTCACTTAAAATATCTGGGAATATCCAGCAATAAATTGTACAGTGCAGATCATCATTCTTTCCTTTATTGTTTCCACCTAATTGGGAGGTCAGCTATCAGACCTCCCCCTTCCCAGCCTGCACACAGCCAAACTGTGTCTAAGGCCCTGTCGCGCTCTTCTTGTATGAGGGTTAGGAGTGGTAGAAAAAGGGGTGTGTGTGTGTCTTCTACCAGTCGTTAAAAACCACAAACCCAGCTTCCTTAGGGGATGCATTCCCCAGTCTACTTCCAAGTGGGGGGTGGAAGACTGTTGTCCAGCTTGTTGGGGGAGAAGGTATAGCACTTCCCAGCTAGGAGAGGGAGCAAGGCTTAGAAACTGCTGCAAAAGTGGGGAGTGGGTCAGCATGGCGATGCTGATTGATCCTCAGGGATCGAAAGGTCTGGAGAGTTCAAATTCTGGTGGGAGAAGCCCCTTTTCTCTGGATCAGGTAGAGCAGCACCGACCCTCTTGCCCCGTGAGGTGGCAAAATGCCAGGTTTAGTCAGGACCTGCTGTGGGCATCAGGTTAGCTGCCCCTTTTGGGGGTGGGGAGGAGAAACAGGGAAGGAATTTTCCCCTCACCACTAGATTGGCCTAGGTGAAGTGTGGGGGCGGGGGAGTTCACCTTCCCCACAGCAGGTTTAGGGAGGGCTTTGTTATGGTGAGTAGGGAAGGGAATTAGGCTATGATGTTGCAATTCATTATGTAAGTGTGGGGCAGATGTCCAGTGCAGGTACATCACAGGGAAATTATACAGTGACCAGAAAAATGGCTTTCTGTAACCTACCTTAACCCTCATTTGAGATAGGGCGATGGTAAGGTTCTAGCAAGGCAAAAAAAAAACAAAAATAACACTCTGACTTGGCCAGTCAGGTGATGAGGGAAAAATTCCTCCCAGCCCTGAAATAAAAAGATGACTAGTGCAATGCCCCCAGCAGATCATGAAAAAAATAGTTCTGTTCTAATCCCATCGGTGGGAAGGTGGGTGTTACTATCCCATGATTGATTAAAGTAAGGGCTTCTTCAGGAATGCACAGGATATGACACCCCGCCCCGGGGATGGAGGGGTACAACTGGAGTGGATACATGTTCGGCCACATCCTGTTCCTCCCTTAGCTCCATTTAGATAAATTTCTCCTCCCCACCCTTGTAACCGAATTGTGCAGGGGTCCCTTAAAGTGAACACAGATCCACATCATTCAGTTTCAGTGAGCATATTTTTAAAAGAAACTGATGAACAATTAGTTACCCAGCATGCCTATATTTTATTAATCTGTAAGGCAATCTCAAAATGAACAGAAGGTGTTTATACTATATTGGAGGCCTCACTTCAACTGGTGGAGTTTAGGTCTTGGGTTTAACCATGTTGTTTTCCTAGTTTTGTGCTCTTAAATGTCACACTTCAGCTTGTACTATAAATCATTGAAATCCTGCAAGCTGCCCCCACCGGGTGCTCTCCCCAGTGGAAGGTGACACTGCATCATATTGAAAGACTTTCCTGCTCGGAATAAATGCGAATAGAAACAAATGTACATGAGCTTACTGTATTTAGTGATTCCATGTCGTCTTTGTCTTCCAGAAGTCTTCCAGAGCCCCTAATGACGTATGAGTTGCACAGAGAGTTCATCATTCCTGCCAGTAAATATTTGACTACAGTTCAAATAGAACTATTTTATAATAGCACTGTTTCAGCACTGAGGAGCAGACATTGAAAATGTAGTCTCAGATAAATTGCTCATTTCAACTGAATAAATAGCAGAGGTATAGGAAAAAATTGGAACCTTTTAAAAAAAGAAAGTTGGGTATGTTAATATGAAGTTAAATAGGGGTATGCCGTCAATGCAATATCTATAGAGATCTGTATATGTATAAGCATATGTATGTTCATAGATACATAAATGCATTGTATATTGATAGACTCCATGGGGCAAGTTTTTGCTTGGCTTAGTGCATTTCACTCTGTTTTGATTATATTAATTTTTTAGTTAGAATTTTAAAGTTCTAGATTTATTTCCTATACCAGTTATACCATAGTGAATATTATATACCCAATTTTCTTGCAGTAGTTTGGGACGGTAATATTTTCATCTCCTTATGCCGTTTATAAAGAAATGAAATTTAGTAGGATACAGTATACTGGGGGAGGGAGGAGACAAGCTCCCTTGGATCATAAAAATGACTGCCACCTGATCCTTGTTTTCAGACCCATCTCCCTGGGAGGCTTGTATCCAAGCTGGCCTAAAGGTGCCTCATATATTACTAGAAGAAAGGAATGTACAGGCCAAATTAAACTGTGGCAGTTAAAGTAAAGATTTAGAGAAGGTAGAGCAGGAGTTGTAGTTCAGCTGCATGATTTCTAATGTAAATTGTCTGAGGAGTAGAAATTGCATAAGAAAAAATGTTGACAGAATAGCCAACAAATATTTAGCTGATTTGTTTTCCAGCCTGTGGCACTTCTGGCAATCCATGAGAACTGAAGTTAAAAACAATTGTCCTCAAAATTTTACTTTATCTTTTTGACTAGTATTAAAGATTGGAAAAAACAGCAGAATGCTAGTTTCTAATCCTTGCTAGAGTATTTTCATATTTCAAAAAAGAGATAAAACTTTACTGAACAGGTTTAGGTAGGGGTGTGTGTGTGTGCATGTATATACTTGCTTACACCATCATTGTGGTGATTGGATTTGATAAAACTAGATAGATGTTTTTTCGCAGAATTCACAAGTGACAACAAAGAGGAAATATTTTCTAACCTTATTGCATAGTTAGCCTTGAAATTCAGTGCCATACAGTGTAATTGAGGTGAAGAGCTTAGTAGAATTCAAGACATTTACATAAATAATGAATACATACAGAGTTACATGCGATAGGATTTAAAACATTCCCTTTCCCCAAAGGAAATAACAGTTTAAGTTTTCTATATTTCTCCCCCCCCCCCACCCCCAATTTTATTAGGTCTACTGGAAGATGTTTGTTTACTGGTCTTAAGAATACAGTATCCACAAGTACTAAAAAATTGCATAAGCCCATATGTGCAATGGCTAAACTTGTCAAGCAAGGAGAAGAAACTTGAACAACACTACATTAAATTCAGCCATTCCATTTAAAAAAAAAAAAAAAAAAGCTTCTAAGTATCTTTCTAACCTAAGGTATAAAATTGTAGTAGATAATAAGGAATGGGCAGTATTAAATTGCAGCAGAATGCAGTCCACCCCATTTTCTTAACAAGTATTGTTTGGGGCAATCAGTAGCCCTTGACAGTGACACATAATTCATTTGATGAAGCGTCACTTCATCTGGCATTCAGGATTCCACAGTACTCTGAAGGACTTTTACTTTGAAGAGAGTTGGATTGTTTTTTGGGGCTCTCTGAATTTGGCTGACCAGAAGTAAAACTGTTGGCTTGCTGGTGGCATTTTCCTCAGTGAAGTTCCACCAAGAATGTTCTCTACCAAAAATGTTTCCAAATCTATTAAAAGAAACACCTAGCAAAAATGGTGGTTTGTTTTTTTTTTTTTTTTTTACAGTAAATACCTGAGGTCTGGAATAAATTTAGGATAGTGCAGTCAGAGTAGTAGTAGTGGTTTCAGAACTTCTCAGGTTCACTGTATGTCCTAATGCCCATAATGGTTTTCTGTTATGTACCTTGCCTTCAGTACTAACTTACAAAATGATATGGTCTTACACACATCTTACTACAATCCAGTCTTCAGATTTAGTTCTATTAAGAGAAACAATAATGTAAAATAAAAAAAGACTGATTTATTTTTTTCACATCTTACAAATTTTTTTCAGCTATTTAAGCCCTTGTGTGGCCTAAATTGTTTGTTTGCTATGTACAAGAAAGCCATTGCATCTTTACACCCAGCTGTGCTACCAATTACACCACTGCCAACAGTGAGAGATGTAGTTGATATCAATAATCCTTTATCCTGGTAATCTAACTCTGCAGCCTTATCAGGGTTATTGGCCTACATCTTTAAAAAGTGTTCGTTTTTCTCTCCTGAACCCTTTAGTCCTCTCTGAATGTTATTTTCCGGTGTAGTTTCTAATGCAAGGTATTTTGAAGCAGTGTCAACAGCTGTCTAGCACCAACAAAACTCAATGTAAACGATAAGGATAATTAATAAGCTATGTCAAAAGGATAAAGAAGCATCCTTTCACACTTGGTTTTCACAATGAGATGCTGTAGCTAGTAATATAACCCCTTGCTTTGCAGTATTTTTCTAAGCATGTGTGTGATGCAGTAGAATATCTGCATCTTTTTTTAAAAAATATAGATGAGCAGAAAGAGGCATCCATTTACAAGTGAATTGAAAATCACTTCACAAAATAAGAAATGGGCAGATAGTACTAGAACAGGACGACTTGGAACACAACGTGCATGTATTGAGTTCTGCTCTATTTGGAGATATACAAGTGCAAAACCAAAGTATGCTAGGAATGTTTTGTTTTGGGGTTGGTGTGTATGGGTGGGGCAGGATTTCTATCTTTGAGATACAGTTACTTGTTTCTGTTATGTAGAAAGTGGCAGCCCTGAGACCAGAGTTAACGCTATCCACTTCTTGGTTCATAAACTTCCAGAGAAGAACAAAGAGATGCTGGACATTTTGGTGAAACATTTAGCAAAGTAAGCACCATGGCTTCTTTTATTAGTTTTCAGAGAGTTCTCCCCCTTCTTCCCTCCCCCCCCTCAAATGTTTTTTTTCTATTTTATCTACAATTGGGCACATTGACTGTGGTTGGCACCAAGGCTGGTCGTGATGGTATTAGACACAGTATCAGGCACCAAACCTATGGAAGAAGATGAGAAGTTTGACTCGTGCTATGTGTGTTTTGGAAAAGAGAGCAGAAATCTAATCTGTTAATGAAGTCATATAAGTATTTACTTAGCAATTCTGCAAGCAATTGAGGGCTTGATTGAAGTGAGAAAGTGAATTTATACTTTCTCTTTGCAAATTCTGGCAAAGAGAATACTAGAGGTTTGTTAGCAAAATTAAGTTGGTTTCACACTTACCAAAGTCCAAGGCTAAGTGCATTGTACACATTTAAGTTCAATAAATGACGACTTTTGTTTCTTCTTAAAATGCAGATGGAAGAATGGGTTTCCTACTTTCCAAAATTCAACATGGTTTTATGTGGAGAAACTTTGTACAAAATAAACTTCTAAAATATGGATTAGGGAAATGTAATGTTTTCATTTGTAAAGTATACTTCAGTTTCCAAGAGTATTGGCAATTTTTCATAACTTGTTTCCTGTTTTTTTTTCTTCCAATTCTTTTGAAAAAGCGTTGCAGACCATGCCAAGAAAAATCTAATGACTGTAGCAAATTTAGGAGTAGTATTTGGACCAACCTTAATGAGGCCGCAGGAAGAAACTGTGGCAGCTATTATGGACCTAAAGTTTCAGAATATCGTGGTGGAAATCCTTATAGAAAACCATGAGAAGGTGAGACTCTGTGTCTGTTTAAAAATTTGCTCGATAGCATTATTATTATGCATAGAATGTGGCATGAAATAAACATTACATCTTACGGGCATATGACTTTACATATGTACATACAGATTTTTCACATGTGCCCCATTGCCCCTATAATTGTCATTTTTGAGTATGTAAATTGATCTATCAACATACACATCAAGCACATTTAGATGTATATTTACTCAGAATGCACATACATCTGTGCTAATTGTATACACATGAGTTTTCATGAACACTTGCACATGCACAAAGAAAGGGACGCCTTCTGTCTATTGGATGTGACAGCAGACTGGAAGTGAGAGAACCTATGCTCTGTTTTCAGCTTTACCATTAATTGTGCCTGAACTTGGTCATATCACTTAACCTTTCTGTGCCTGTTTTCCTCACCTGTAAAACAGGACTCATAGACTTTTAGCTTTACAGGAAGAAAGCACTGTTTGAGAGCTAGGTATCAATAATATTCTTATTTAAAAAAATCTCATTTAAAATATGTTTTCACTTTCTCAAGTCTTTGCTTTTCTAGTGTAAAAGTTACAATGGAAGCTGTTGCTGTTGGTTAAAGTACCCCACACAATGTTCCTCAGAGCAGACATTCAAAATATCATCATGCATCCTCTCTTGACTTCCCATCATTGCAGTCTAAACCCACCCAGGGGTTCTACTAGGCATCCCCTGCTTGACTTCCCCTTAGTGAGTCTTTGGGGCCCAGCTTGGCATCTTGAATTTAATCCCCCTTTTGTGAGGCCTCAGATGCCCTGCTTGGCTCTGTTGGGCTCCTACTGGGTACAATTCCTTATTGATTGGAGTGGTTGGGAGAAAGATGTGGCAAATCCCAAGCCTTCCCACTCACATTGTCAAAATGAGCAGACACAGTAAATTGTGCAGAAATTAATAATATGATCTTCTCTCTCCTTTCTTATGTGCTTTGAGCAGTGAAATAGTTAATACTTGAAATGTCAACATCATTAGCTATCTGAGTTAGTCTCCATTCAGATGAATGGGACAGCCTGCACCCCTTAGAACAATTGTTTCCGGTTCTGCAAAGGAACCCTTGGTTCATAACACTTGGTTCATATTTTTTGACGCTATCTCAGCAACTGTAACAACTAATATAGAGAGAGTTTCAATTCTGGAGACCAAAAATAAAAAGGCTTCCCCATACTGGTACATAAAGGCTGAATCCAAGCCGTGGTCCATTTAATTCCTGCTTATCTAGATCCCTAAACAACACACCGTTGGCAAACCAGGCTGGTTCTTTGCCATCTCAGCTGCTTATACACCTCTACCTCGATATAACGTGAATTCGGATATAACGCGGTAAACCAGCACTCCAGGGGGGCGGGGCTGCGCGCACTGGCGGATCAAAGCAAGTTAGATATAATGCGGTTTCACCTGTAACACGGTAAGATTTTTTGGCTCCCGAGGACAGCGTTATATCGGGGTAGAAGTGTATTTTTTTTAGAAACTGGACACTGGTTGAATGTTTGAACCAGCAGTTGTAGTGGCTTTTCTCGTTCCCTGTGAAAAGAAGCGTAGCAGAGAAGATGGGAATGGAAAGTACATCAAAGTGATACTGTATCAGCTTACACAACTCAATCTTTTATGCCTCCTTAGGATCTTGAAGGGCTATCATTTATATATTTTTCTAAAGGGGCTTTTAGTTTCTACCATTACCCTTGCCAGCAAGGGTCCACTTCTCTGTGGTGCACAGTGTTGCTGTCCCCCAGACTGACAGGAATCTCCAAGACCAGTGAAGGGTGGACTCAGTGTATGATAGCTAAATGGGCAGGCAGACACCTGTAGGGGTGTCACAGCCATTATAGTCAGACTAAACACATTTTCTTTTAAAAACGAATCTTCTTTCCCTGGCTCTCAACAAGTAGTTGGTAGTATAGGCAAACAAGTGTATTGGCAGCAAGGTGCTCATTTTTGCATAGATAGTCTTCTTAATAACAAAACTTCTACATGTGTCAGACTTTCCAAAGAGACTTACATTATTTTTATTTTATTTATAACCTTGGTAAAATCCCAGAAGACAGTTTGCCAGCTGTGGGTACAATCCTGGCATGTTAAACATGTAGAGATGTGACATTTCATTCAGTTGTAAATCTCTCTCCTTGCTAATGATTAGCAGCTTCTGCTTTAGAGAATCTAAAATTGGGATAGTAGTAATTCTGTAGGGTCAAGACTGAGGTGCAGTGAGAAGTTTGAAGTAACACTTACCCAGCTTCTGCCTGCACAATGCATGTCTCTAGCATTCTATAGAGGAAACCCTCCTTTCTTTGGCATCAAATTCAATTCAGTATTTAAAAACAGACCATAACTTCAGAAGTGAATATTGAACCAGTTTTTCTAGCCCAAATTCAATGGGTTCAGTAGGTTTTAGTCAGTGAATAATGATAAAACTGCGCCACCTTTTATGATGCTGTCAAGCTGTCATTAAGCATCATTAACATTCTCTAAGCACTGCTGTATGGGCAGCTTTGTTGACGGATTGCAACAACTCAGTCTTAGGCCTGGTCTACACTAGGAGGTTATGTCGAATTTAGCAGCGTTAAATCGAATTAACCCTGCACCCGTCCACACAATGAAGCTATTTAGTTCGACATAGAGGTCTCTTAAATTCGATTTCTCTACTCCTCCCCAATGAGGGGAGTAGTGCTAAATTCGACATGGCCATGTCGAATTAGGGTAGGTGTGGATGGAAATCGATGCTAATAGCTCCGGGAGCTATCCCACAGTGCACCACTCTGTTGACGCTCTGGACAGCAGTCCGAGCTCAGATGCTCTGACTAGCCACACAGGAAAAGCCCCGGGAAAATTTGAATTCCTTTTCCTGTCTGGGCAGTTTGAATCTCATTTCCTGTTTGGACATCTTGGTGAGCTCAGCAGCACTGGCAACTATCCAGAGTTTTCCAGCAGAGGTGACCATGCAATCTCAGAATAGAAAGAGGGCCCCAGCATGGACTGATCGGGAAGTCTTGGATCTGATTGCTGTGTGGGGCGATGAGTCTGTGCTTTCGGAGCTGCGATTGAAAAGACATAATGCAAAGATCTACGAGAAGATCTCCAAAGCCATGACAGCCGGGATGCAACGCAGTGCCGCGTGAAAATCAAGGAGCTGAGACAAGGGTACCAGAAGACCAAAGATTCAAACGGACGCTCTGGATCCCAGCCCCAGACATGCCGTTTCTACGAGGCACTGCATTCCATTCTAGGTGCGGCCGCCACCACTACCCCACCACTGACCGTGGACTCTCAGGATGGGATATTGTCGACGACCGCTTCCTCGGAGATGTTAGCGGACGGGGAAGATGAGGAAGGTGAGGAGGAGGACGAGGCAGTCGACAGCGGTTACAACGCTGATTTCCTAGACAGGCAGGATCTCTTCATCACCCTCACAGAGATCCCCTACCAACCGTCCCCAGGCGTTAACCCAGACCCTGAATCAGGGGAAGGATCAGTCGGTAAGTGTTTTAAATATGTAAACATTTATTTTGAACAGAACAGGAATATTAACAATGGGTTTTTCATGATTTGTTTGCCCTAGGCGCTTAACGTTTTAGTCCTTGGTAGTGCAACTACTGCAAAAGAATCTAACAATGTCCGGTTTATCATGATTAGTTTG